>NC_142650.1:87949166-88253333 GCF_055504915.1 Nelumbo nucifera | reverse complement strand
TGTGTTACCACACCATCCGCAACGAACCTCCCTTTTCTCAACAGGTTGGGACTCAATTTGTTTGGTTTGGGGTCGGCCAGGTGGTCATTTTGTCTTCGGTGGGCGCAGTGTAGCGGATGATGAAGTATTGATGTCTGCACTCACGGCCGATGACATGGCTGTTGGATGCAACTCATCAGACGATATAGGGTGTATCGGTTGAGAGTATATGACCCATTGTTTTTCAATCATGTAGTGTGGGTCAACAAATTCATACACATTCAACCCCGTGTATGATATGGCCGCACATGAATGTGCACATGGGAGGTCACTCCTTGCACTAGCACATCTGCTGGTCCAACTAGACAGCATATTGCCTTTCCACCATTGTGACCTTAAACTCATGAACAGACGCATGGACAACCTGGAATTGGATGCTATTGCGAATTGTCACATGCAACTTCTCTTTGATCATTTTCCCTACCGGTGTTGTGCAGTCCTCGGATTCGCAATGTCTCCTGCAAAGGAGTTCCATCAATTTCAACCGAAATGTGTTCACATGGTCATTATAGGCTGATCACGAATGTTTGACACCCATCCATTGAATGTCTTTGCAATGTTGGAAGACATTTGGTTGTACCGCATTCCTAGGAACTTGGAGTTTGCCTAATTCTCAGGTTCAGTGGACTTTACTCAGTTGCCAATGCGTTTATTCAATATAAAAAGCCTCCCCATTAGTACCTCATACTTGTCGGTAGATCTTGCATACATGAGTTTGAACATTATAGACTTTATTGCATCACGCAACTCCTTCAATAAACGAATCTGTGTCATGAACGATTTTAGATTCTCCATAAGGTGTCGACAACAAAAGGCATGTAGATCGGGTCAAAAAATCTGCTGGACCGCATCCACCAAGCTATTGCCCCTATCCGAAACAAGAACAACATCTCTATCGTCATTTATTGCTGCTTTAAGATGTCCCATAAACCAAGTGCAATCCTCAAGGCACTCTGCGGGGACGATGGAAAATGCGATGGGGAACATTCCATTATTGGCATCTATTGCAGTGGCGGCTAGAAGCTTCCCCTAATATTTTCCATTTAAGTGTGCCCCGTCTACAAATAGTAATGGCCGACACCCATAGCGAAATCCATGGATAGATGCATGGAATGCTAAGAAGAGTTGCTTGAAACGACCATCTTCATTGATATTATAAGTGACATACAAACCTGGATTGGACTCGAGAATCTTCTCACAGAACCATGGAATACGTGAGTATGAGTCATCATCGCTGCCATTGATTAGAACCTTTGCGACCTCTTTCCCCCTCCAATCCTGTTGATACGTTAACTACAATGTATAGTCACGTTTGGTGTCCTTCACGATGTCTGTTTCCCTGTATGATGGACTGTCTCATATCTTCTCAACAAGAAGATTTCCTACAAACTTATTCGACCTAGGAAGAATTACAGAGGATGATGCAACTGCAGTGTGTGAGTGTTGAGGTTGGTACGTATGCACTTGGACCATAGGCCCACCTCCTAGTGCACTAGCTCCAATTTCCCACCGGCAATTGTCCATATTGCACTGTGCATGAATGCGTGCTTTGTCGTTCCGTTTATATGTATACGAAAATTTATGGGCTACAGAGTATTTAGACAAGGCAGACTGAAATGTAGCCGCATCATCGAACACTTGCCCAACTCCGGTTATAAGGCCAAGCCACATTGTTGTTGCCATGCTACCGCTGTCAGACATACCATTTGAGCCAACATCCCTCTTTGCTCGTTGTCGTCGGAGTCAGGTTCTCCATAATCATTCCAGCAGCCCACATCCCTCGTTGGTTCATTCAATGAGACTATAATGTCCGAAGTTTTTGTGTTGAACCGGATAAGTGTTTGTATGTCATTTTGGTTATGAAGTTTGAGGGTGTGTTTTTCCTCGCACTGGAACGTGTAATACAAATGTCCAACATGAATGAATCAAATTTTGTGGTCTCGTCTACAATGATGCCAACTGATTCGCCGTTGAAGCTGCAAATGCATAAGATTGAATTATCTACCTCGGAGTCCATATCTGTTTGTGAACGGAAGACACACTTGCAAAAAAAGATATAGTTCATCAGTCATAACTACTAGTGCAAATACAAAATGGGGGGAGAAAATGTCTCTAAGAAGAACGAACAGAATACAGTGTATTAGCCGAATGATAGGTGGACCGCCAACAACCTTGGTGGTGGGGATTGGTGCTTATGAGCTAATTGCTTCCGATGGGGGTGGGTTTAAATAGGAGGATTAGGGGGTATTTCGACCACTATACTGTGATGCATGTCAATCGGTCAGTGGGTGACCTGTCAACAGACATCACCATAGGCTAGAGTATAGGACAGACCTATTTAGTGATTTACCCATGACTTGGCCGCCCATGCAGGTCGATGACCAATTGACACTCGAGTGTAAAGGTTATGGCGGTACGAGTTGCTGCCCAACGACCAAGGGGCAATCTGTTGCAAAGAAGGAGCACTATAGCGTGATGCATGTCAATCGGTCAGTGGGTGACCTGTTGACAGACATCACCATAGGTTGGAGTATAGGCCAGACCTGTTTATTGATTTACCCATGACTTGGCTGCCCATGGACACTCGAGTGTGAAGGCTATGGCGGTATGAGTTGCAGCCCAACAACCAAGGGGCAATCCATTGCAAAGTATGAGAACTGCGGCATGATGCATGTCAATCGGTCAATGCGGTGACCCGTCAACAAACAACCCAGACTCTTAAAACATCTATAAATGGAGTGGAAAATGTCAGTTTGGTTAACACACTTCACAGTCTAACCAAATTATACTCAATTTTTCAGGTCCACGATGGAGCAAAATAATGTTACCACTGTTATTCTTCCACAGAGGGAGTTGCTCAACTTGATCATTCACGAATTGAATGCACTGGATGCTGAGTGGATCATGAGTTCCAGAAACGGCCTCTACCAAGCAACCGTGGCCTTCAACATGCATGGTCATGAGGTATCATTTACCGGCGAACTACGTCAATCGCCGGGAGCTAGCATACAAACAACGGCTGCTAAAGGAATTCGTCATATCAGAGAAGACCACCACGTCCGTGTGGTGGATATCACATACCCAGAATACCGCAACGCTCTTAGGCAAAGTTAGATCCTACAGAGAGACATTGACTTTTTGGTGCAGGAGAATATGGCTTTGCGCCAGCAGAATTTGGATCTTGGACGTGAAGTCACAGAGATGAGAGCGCGGGTCGAAAGCAGTGTATAGAGCAACAATTTGTAACGTTAGTAGTTGTATCGTTCCTTCCGTAGTCCACCCCACCCTTATGTTTAGTACCTATTTGGAAATTTTAATGTTACTAGTTGTATCCTCCCAATCTGAAATTGTACTGGCATTAGTTGTGCACTTTTGATACTTACTCGCACTTTTGATACTTGGCCAGGCCATCTCCGCCTCATCTGGGTATGTCCAGGGGACCTCTCCCCTCCCTATGCATGTGGTTCTGCCGCCCAACTACCCCCGTTGCATTCCTTCGGGACTATTTCTGGAAATTGGCCGAATCGCCCGGAGGCCGATCCGACAAGTACCGAGGAGTGCGATGGCCACCAAACCCACTCCCCCCTACTGCCACTCACCCACCGAGCATCCCAACACCTTCCAATCGCCCTTCGGCCTGATGGCCTGGGCCGACGGTGGGAAACTGTGGTTCTACAAAGGAACCATTTTCCAATGTCGGCCTTCCCCGTTGGCCTGGGCGTCTATGCCTCATTTGGGTACTTATAGGGGACCTCCCCCCACCCTGTGGAGGTGGTTCAGCCGCCTGACTACCCCCACGCCCCCCCCCCCCACCAAGACCGATTCTGGTAATTGGCCGAATCGCCTAGAGGTTGATGCAGCAGGTGAGGAGGGGTGGGATTTCCACCAAACCCACTCCCCCTACTACCACTCACCCACCGAGCATCCTGACACCTTCAAATCGTCCATTGGCCCAATGGCTCGGGCCGACGGTGGTTCTGCAAAAGTACCATTTCCCACCGTCGGCCTTCCCCGTTGGCCCGGGTCGTCTCCGCCTCCTTTGGGTACTTATAGAGGACCTCTCCCCTCCCTATGCATGTGGTTCTACCGCTCGACTACCCCTGTGCTCTTCTTCTAGGACCGTTTCTGGGAATTGGTCGAATCGCTCGGAGGTCGATCTGGTAGGTGCGGAGGGGTGCAATGGCCACCAAACCCACTCCCCCCTACTGCCACTCACCCATCGAGCATCCCGACACCTTCCGATCGCCCATCGGCCCGATGGCTCGGGTTGACGGTGGAAAATGGTGGTTCTACAAAAGCACTGTTTCCCACCGTCGTCCTTCCCCGTTGGCTTGGGGTGTCTCAGCCTCATCTGGGTAATTATAGGGGACCTCTTCCCTCCCTATGCATGTGGTTCCATCGCTCGACTACCCCCACGCCCTCCCTCCAGGACCGTTTCAGGGATTTGGCCGAATCATTCGAAGGTCGATCCGGCAGGTGCGGAGGTGTGCGATGGCCACCAAACCCACTCCCCCTACTGCTACTCACCCACCGAGCATCCTGACACCTTCTGATCGCCTATTGGCCCGATGGCCCGGGCCGACGGTGGGAAATGGTGGTTTTGGAAAAGCATTGTTTCCCACTATCGGCCTTCCCCATTGCATTGGGGCGTCTCCTCCTCATCTGGGTACTTATAGGGGACCTCTCCCCTCCCTGTGCATATGGTTCCGCCGCTCGACTACCCCCGCGCCCCCCCCCCTCCGAAACCGTTTATGGGAGTTGGTCGAATTGCCCGGAGGCTGATCCAACGGGTGCGGAGGGGTGCGATGGCCACCAAACCCACTCCCCCTACTGCCACTCACCCACCGAGCATCCTGACACCTTCCGATCGCCCATCGGCCCGATGGCCCGGGTCGATAGTGGGAAACGATGGTTCTGCAAAAGTAGTATTTTCCACCGTTGTCCTTCCCTGTTGCACCGAGGCGTATCCGCCTCAACTGGGTACTTGCATGGGACCTCCCCCCACCTCGTGGAGGTGGTTCCGCTGCCCGATTGCCCCCGCACCCCCCCTCTAGGACCATTTCTTGGAATTGGCCAAATCACTCGGAGGCTGATCCGGAAGACTTCCCGGTGAGCCTAAGCTTCTTTGCCTCTTGTTGCAAGGTATCTTAGATGAATTAAGATATACTTCTTTATCAAGAAAAAATATCTTCTAAGCAATTTATGTTTATATACTCATATTTAAAAGGTCAAAATAATTACAATAAGATACAAAAATAGTTCACAAACATCAAAACAAAAGGGGAGTCTTTCAATGCAATATTAAAAACACTAAACCTATGTATTCACCATCAATGATGAAGTGTTTCCAAAACACCAATGTTAGGAGAATAATAACAAATAGAACAAAAACAAGTTGCTTAATTTTAGCCATCCCTTCAGTAGCTAACTCATGGACTGATTTTATAGACTCAATCTGCCTTATGCAAACATCGACTGCTCTCTCCACTTTGTTAAGGCGTTCCAGAACATCACCATGCCGATTTCCCGATGTAACCTCATCGGACCAACCTCAAGGAATTGTCCACTCAAAAAATTTGCAACCACCAATATTATCGCTTTCGGTTGTTGGGCTATCAAACATGTGCAACACATGTCATTAGCAATATACATGCCTTAAATCAATGCTAACAAATAATATCGTCAAACTAAACATATTACTTCGGATTTGAATCGACAGCTATAAAATAACTTCTGTGGGTTATTCTAAGTTGTAGAAATTGGAGGATGCATTTTAGTTTGCAATAGCAATACTTAGTATCATATTGCAAACTACTCAGACATTCATTCCCGATACTCTGTTGGCTATTCATACCTACAAATGTTCAATAACCCACGTTCATATCTTAATCAACATTAAACACTTAATTTAAATTAGTTAACATTCAAATATTCATTTACATAGGTCCTTACGGCACCCAATTAGGGAAAAAAATGTAACGAAGTAAATGCACGGGTGGCCAAACCAGAATGAACCGGATACACAAACGTTGTGCCGGAAACACAAGCGGTCTTTGTGTGAATGACAAAGAAGAAGACGTTGCGGTAAAATGCTTGACCTTCGAAATTTAGCTTCGGTGAATAAGATGCTGTAGAGCTCTTGGTTCGAATGAGGAAGATTACTGTTGGGATATGAGGGGTATAATGGGATCGAAAATTGTACTTATCTGACGTGGCAGGGGAGAGCCGAAATAAATTTTACATTTATTAAATCGGGGTGGAATTGAATCGGGTTTCCATACGTCTTTAATTGAATTTTAGGAAAAATGACTGCAAACCACGTCAGAAATTAAATTTTCAACCCCCTCCTAATCTATTAATACCCTCCCATACATGAATTTGGCATCAATGAATTTTCGACTTGTGAGGGGGAGTGACCGAAGATTCCCTATATATTAAAGTTCATAGGTGGCCCTTGAATTTTCCGACTTATGAGAGGGAGCTGACCGAAGATTCCCCGTATATAGGTGGCCATTCCTCTACTGCAGGGAGTAAAGTTTTCTCTTCAAGAGGCCACAGAATATGAAGTTATAAAGTTGGTGCATGAGCAAAATTGGAGTACATGTTGATGTGGATCCCTTGGATAGCCATAGCCTTGTCACAGTACTCATGATCTGACATTTCCTATTAGAGAGGACTCTTTTGGAGACAATTTAGCTGTTGACACACGGCCTCTACAAGGGGCTAGCTAGCAATAGGCCCTTCTTTACCTAGCTAGACATGGCCAACTTCACCTTATGAATGATTGCTTGAGGGCTATTCTAGAGGGTTCATTACCAAATGGACTGCATGAATCCGCCAGACAGCCTTACTGTGGCAGAGCCCCCATTAACTGCTCCATGGTGCAAATTAAGCCAGCTGCCCAGCCCCATGACAGAATCAGATCTCTGTCTCTCGTTTGGCTTTGGCATGATTGATACACCGAGCTATATATCTAGATGATGATGATGAGGACGTGAGGTCGCAAGCTTAGAGTAGGACCAGTGAGGAAAGCTTTTCTTGGGTTGTGATAATGATAATGCAGAGAACGAGTAAGCCCACAAGCCTGGGTCCAATTGTCTATACATGCAGGACAAGCCACCCCGGCCTGTACGAGTCTTCTGTCGTTGAAAATGCTAACCCCAGCCCTGTTTAGATCAAACAAGTGGCTAGAATTAAGTGGCTTTCCATTCGGCCGACAAGGCCTTTGTGGACCACAGTCTAGAAGCCATTAGAAGATCAGTAAATGGAAATAAAGATCTAAGAATTGATATTACCTTCAGATACGGTAATTGCATTTCAATGTGATTTGAAGGAAAGAAGAAAGAGGTTTATTAGGTAGATTTTTTTAATTCAAAAAATGTTATTAACAATTCATATTTAACTCAATTTAAGGTGATAAGGTCAAAGATGAGAAGATAATACAACAAAAGAAAATAATATTCTTTAGTGGTTGGGTTAGTTACAGAAAACTAATTTATCTATTGATATATCGGTATAGAATAACTCTTGGAGGTTAAATACATCTTGTTGTATACTGTAAAGATTAACTCTTCTAGGTTAAATACATCTTGTTCTGCATAAGTTAATCTGTATCGCCAGTCATTCTCAAGCACTTCCGTAAGTTGTCCTCTATTTATTCATCTCTGTATTCTGCATAACTTAATCTGTATCGCCAGTCATTCTCAAATTCTTCGGTAAGCTGTCCTCTATTTATTCATCTCTCTATCTATTTTGTCTCCTACTACAATGGAAAAGTCTGAAGTTGGATGACCCATAATATCTACTATTCTTGATAATTACAACTATAACATGTAAGGTATGCATAGTCTCTTGAAGGGTTGTAAGCTTTGGCGTTATGTTATTAGTGATGTAAAGGCACCACAACAAATAGAGGGAGAAACAAATGAGAAGTATTTTGAATGAATCGATGATTGGGAAAACAAAAATGTTGCCTCCATTCATCTTCACTTTAGGTGCTTCAAAACAACAAAGGAAATTTGGGATTTCATAAATAAATAATGCTATACCACCACTGATCCAGCTCATCAATATCAAATCTTGGGTGAATTTCATCATCTAAAACAAGAACCAGGTCAGTCCATTAATGATTTTCTTGCTCAAATGCTATCTCTTCGGGATTAACTACCTCAATCAGAACCTTATTGGAAATGTAATGAAGACGCTAACATGTATACTGCTCATCAAGGGAGTATTGGAAGAGTGAAAGACATGTGTCTTAGTGTAGGTGCGTACAGCTCATCCAAACCCTCAAAGAACACTCAGACACCAAGAGTAATACCATAGAAGCACTTACGAGCAGCTTGCAATCAACCCCATGTTGGGATGAACTTGCGGTACACCGCCACTTTTGCGATGAACCCACAAGACATTAAGCAAAGCTGTGATAAACCCGCAGCTCACCAAGTTTAGTTAATGCCCAAACCTAAATAAACCTTAGAAAGACCCGTCCAAGAGACCCAAACACACCTAAGTATGCGATGAAGCCACACCCGCTATAACGTGTGATGAACTCACAACCTGCTAGTCCGCTTTGGATAATGGGATAGAAAAGACAATAGGCCGAGCCCACGACAAGGCCCGCATGTCCAAGACGGCAAAGGACTTTGCAAGCCACCACGTAGAGCTAACGAAATACTGACTACTGAAAGATGATGCCACCGCGCCACATAGGATTAGTTATGACGCGTAAAAAGATAGTAGCATACATGAGTAATAAGGAATCTCAAGGATAAGGAAAGCCAATCCTTGAGATGATCCTCATGAAACATGTGGCGATACCTCAGTAACACACCTAATGATTGACAATGAATCAAATATTTCTTTCCCCGATATAGAGCGAATATCTTAATCCCCTACCTTTTAGGATCTGAGGACCTCCTCCATAAATAGAGATCCTCCTCACATTAGAACTCATCCGATCCTAAGCATTTCTTACTAATACTCTCGAGTATCCACAGCCCTCTCATTTTCTAAGCCCTCTACCTAAAGACCTTTGCCTTCCCTCACTCTCGAGGCCTCTCTTCGTCTTTCAAAGAGACCACTCCCCAACCTAGCCTTACATCCCCATCCTACACTTAGAAATAGAAGAAAACATGGTGTTTTCCCAAAAGACAACATGACAAGATACCCTGAGACGATTAGAGAAAGGATCCCAACAATGATAACCTTAATGAGTAATGCCATAACCAAGAAAACAACATAACTGTGATCGATGTTCTAATTTTGTACGCTCATGAGGATGGAGAAGTAGAAAAAAACACAACCAAAAACTTTGAGAGACTAATAATTGGGTGAAGTGCAAAAGAGACATTCAAATGGAGATAGACCATTAAGTACTAAGGAGGGAACATGGTTAATGGTGTAAACAACTATGAAAGTAGTTTCTCCCCATTAACCAATCAAAGGTTTTTGGGGAGAAACAACTCTCACAATTGTCTACACCATTAACCATGTTCCCTCCTTGGTGCTTAATGGTGTATCTCCATTTGAATGTCTCTATGGCACTTCACCCAATTATCAGTCTCTCAAAGTTTTTGGTTGTGTTTTTTTCTATTTGTCCATCCTCATGAGCATACAAAATTAGAATCTCGAGCATAGTTATGTTGTTTTTTTGGTTTTGGCATTACCCATAAAGGTTATCGTTGTTGGGATTCTTTCTCTATTCGTCTGGGTATCTTGTCATGTTGTTTTTTGGAAAAACACCATGTTTTCTTCTCTTTCTAAGATTCATTTCTCTCACACTTCCAACACTCCCTTCTTCTCCAATCCTTCTCTTGAATTGTTTCCAAGTGATTTTGTAATAGGTTTTAGCTTTGAGAAAGGTGGTGCTCCAACTTCGACAACTATGGCCACTCCTAATGCATCTGACTTTGATGATAGTGTACTTGATCACTTTGAGCCTACTCCTTTGGAACAGCCTAAGTCCCCAACTCTTTGTCGCTCAACTCGTGTAAGAGAACCCCATGTTTGCCTTAGTGATTATTAGTGTTTCTCTACTATACTATCTTTACATGAATCACATTCATTCCATGAAGCTAACTCTAACCCTCTATGGCAGCAAGCTATGGCTGACGAGTTGCAAGCTCTAGAGAAAATTCACACTTGAGACTTAGTGGACCTTCCTTTTGGAAAAACTCTTTTGGGGTGCAAATGGGCCTATAACATCAATACTCACTCTAATGGTTTTGTGGAACTCTACAAGGCCCATTTAGTTGCCAAGGGTTTTAACCAAGAATATTGCATTGAATATGAAGAGACCTTCGCTCCTATTGCTTGCCTCACCTCTGTTCGTAGCCTCTTGGCAATTGTTGTTGCTCGTCATTGGAAAATATTCCAAATGGAAGTAAAAAATGCTTTCCTCAATGGAAATTTGCAAGAAGTTTACATGTAGCCACCTCCTGGTTATTAACATTCACCACACAAAGTATGTCAACTTTGTAAAGCTCTCTATTGACATAAGCAAGCAAATCTTAGCTTCTCTTTTAGTTCCTATGATTTTGCTCTCTTCACTTGCAAATCTAGCAAAGGCATTGTTCTGCTCTTACTCTATGTTGATGACATGATCATTACTACTGATGATACAACTAATATATCTGATCTTGGACAGCTTAGTTTATTTTCTCGGACTTGAAGTCTCTGCCACCTCAGATGGTTACAATATATATCAAGCCAAATATTCTTCAGATCTTCTATCTCGAGCTAGTTTAAGTTAACTTCTTGCTAGCACTCCACTTGATTATCCTATGCTATATAGGCAGCTAGTCGAGAGTTTAGTTTATCTCACTGTTACATGCCTTGACATAACCTATGTTGTTCATATTGTAAGTTAGTTCATGTCTGCTCCTTGTTCCACACATTTTATGGTAGTACTCCGGATTTTGCGCTATGTAAAGGGCACTTTGCTCCACGGTCTCAATTTTTCAACTCACTCTGCTCTGATGCTGACTGAGCAGGTGACCCTATTAATCATTGATCTACCACAGGTTTTTGTTTCTTTCTTGGTAGCTCCCTCATATCTTGGTGCAACAAGAAGCAAATTGTTACAACTAGATCCAACATCGAGGCTAAATATTGTGCTCTTGTAGATACAATGGCTGAATTTCTTTGGCTTTGATGGTTACTAGTGGAAATGGGTGTTCAACATTCTTTGGCCATAACCATTTATTGTGATAATCGTAGTGCCATCTAGTCCATGGCATTATTTCGTTTTATCTCTGTGAGCTCTACTGTTAGATAGCTGACATCTTTACTAGATCTTATCTTCCTGGTTGGTTTCATTATTTAGTTTCTAAACTCAAATTGGCATCTACTATGCCACCATGAGTTTGATGGGATGTTAGCGTAATATTAGGGAACTACTTGGGGCGTTATTGACAAATTATTTGGAAACCTTAGCTCTTCCTATATCTTTATTGGTTGTACTTGCCATGTATAGATTAACTCTTGTAGGTTAAATACATCTTGTTGTATTATGTAAAGACATACACTTTTAGCAAAACAATATTCAAAATTTCTTCAATTTTTCTCTTTACTCTTTCTACTAATAATGATAATGATAGTAATGATGTATCCAAATTTTTTTATCAACTTTACGTATTTTATTTTTATATTTTTTTGTTTTTATTATTAATCAGATGCAGATTGCAAAATCCAAATCTGATTACATAAACACTTCATCCAAATATGTGATAATCAGATCGAGTTGTGAAGTTCCAAGTATCACTGAAAGGCCTATACTTGCTTGGCTAGACTCTTTTTTTATAATGACTTATCTTTTTGGTGTATCTTTTTTTGTACATTTACCAAAAACATATAATATTTAAATATGGGGGAATTGACTAAGGTGAAAAGTTGTGTTAAATTTTTTCTATAATTTTGTTTTTGTATTTCTATGTGTAAAAATTATTTTGATACGTCACACTTAATTTTTGTTAATATGGAAAATATATGATATTGTACATGTGCCTGAATGTTTCTTTTTGAAAATTTTATGTATTTTATTTTATTTTTGTATTTTTATATTTTATTATTTATTTATGACATTAATGGTTAATACATTTGACCCAAAAGTAGAACTATTGATCTTTGCCAAATAGTAAAATAATTTCATTTTTTTCAGTTCTAAATTATGTATTTCATTTTCATTATTAGTAAAAGTAATTATGTTTATTACACTTATTTTCTTAATTTGATTAATAAAAATATCATAAATGTATCTATTTTTTCTACATTTTTGTAATTTTCTATATTTATTTCTATTTTACAAAATTTATTACCTAACTATGACTTCATAGGTTGATCAATTTGATTCGGATGGTTGAATTGCTTAGCCACCACTTGGATAAAGAATGATTTTGTTTTTAGATCGGTTTTAAAAAATATGAGTTTATATTGTTAAAAATATTGGCATAGAACTAATGAGTAGTATTTATTAACGAAAAGTAACTTAAATATAGGATTTAATAAGAGAAAATGTGAGTTAATAACTTAATTATAAGTTTTAATGAGAGGGGATTAAATGAGGTAGAAATTAACAATTGAAGTTACATTTTCAATCATTACAATTAAAGATGGAGTAAATACACAAATATGGGCATTTTAGAAGCCGTTAAAATTGACATTAAAGCTGTAATAAAATGAATAATCTTAATACAAAAAAACTCACTTCTGTTTGATTATAGCTGAAGTAATAGAAAATGAGTAACTTATTGTTGTGTCTTTTAATGATAAAATAATTAAATAATAAAATATTTGTGGGTATAGTGATGGACCCAAAAGTAGTTTGCAACCTAGTTTTTATTTATTAACTGAAAAACAAAACAATAATTCTTTCAATCCAGCCACTACAGCTGCTATCAAACAGTCCCTAATGAAACGTCTAGGTCCGTTTATAGCCGATACCACATGCCTATTAGACACTTTTGTAATACCAATTTTGCCCATTCAGTTGAAAACACCATGTCTTCTTTAAAGCCAATGTGCATCTTTTGGAACCCTATTGTGTTTGCAGCTTACATAGGTGACAGTGTTCACATAGAGCCCGTAAGACAGGTGTTTGAAGTAGTTGGATTCCTCTCTGATCGACCTAGATGGGGATTTCAACTAAGTTGTCGTTTTTTATCAACTTCTATTGATTTTTATTTTTTGGATTGTTTATGTCATTTCTGGAATTTGAAATTGTATTTGATGTAGTTGACTGGTTTTCATCAATTCTTTTTCTCGTGGTTTATGTTTAATTAATCCTCTTCTCAATGTCCTTTTCTCTGCAATTAGATTGACATTTTCTAAATGCATTCATCTGAATTTTTTTGGGTGTTCTTTATCCTTTCTTTACTGGGTTTTTTTAGTATTCCCTACAGAAATTTCGTTTTAACCGGCCGTTTTCTTCCGGCGGCCTTGTGTAATGCCAGAAAATATCGGCAAATTCGAAAATAATTTAAGCCACTTAGGGGCCGGCGGTCAAATTTGAACTAAAACAGTTCATGTAATCGTATAATGGATCCCGGCGTTTGTTATTTGAAAATAAAATAAAATAAAAATTAATAAGTCTAAATAGGTTTAACGGGGATCCTGCCAAAACGGGTAATCGCGCCAAAGGAGGGATTCGTTAGTACCAAATGACGAATCCCTCGCTAAAACATCTCGAGTTCCTGGAATGCCAATGCCATTATCTTCTTTCTTCTTCGAGCTTTCTTACTTACCAGCGATTCAAAGTTGCCTTACTTATTTTTCTTCTTCCACCGATTCATGATAATTATATATACATCCATCCATCCATAGATAGTTAATTTATTCATTTATGTGCATATCAATCATGGTTATGTACATTCATCCATCTATCTATCTAAATTTGTGAAACCCTAATTTAGGTTGCATATGGGGTGAGAAAAGAAACAGGTCTATGGGGTGGAGGGATGATGGAGTGTTTTCAGGTATTAAGCAGATCTTTTTGACAAGAGGGGAAGCGATTTGCTCAATACAGATTGGACAATCTGTTCGGTCTGTCAAACATGGAGATCACTTAATCATCAACATCATCATCATTACGTTTGATGTATTTGGTTGCAATAGCATAACAAGAAACACGGGAGAAAACTAGGGACATGTTTGAAAATTTAATGAACACAAGAGGTCACTTTTGTCTTTTACATTTTATTTAACTTTTAAAAGGTCAATAAAGTATATATATATATATATATATGCCACTGGTTTTGGGTCAATGGTTCGATTGTCTGGTTTAAATGAATGGTCTGTTCTGACTACAAAAATTATAAACAAAAAATTATGAAATCGGTTTGGCCACTGGTTTTTGGGTCAAGGTTCGACTGTCTGGTTCGAATGGACGGCCCGTTCTGACAACAAAAATTATAGGAAAAAGTTGAGTGCGTGAGGTCCCTTAAGTAGCATCATACATGTTATGTCATTCGAGTGTGTGACTCATACGACCCAAAAATAGAACTATTTTGGCCACAAGATTTATAGATCGACAGTTTGACTGTATGGTTCGAACGGATGGCCCGTTCTGACAACAAAAATTGAAAAACATAAAAAAGTGGCCAAAAACCATTGAATGGGTCAATGGTTCGATGGTTTGACCGCTCGAGTCAATGGGTTGTTGACCGATTCAACAGTTTTTGGCTAGGGATCGTGATTGGGGTAAAATAGAACCAGTTGCCTGGACAGTTCCCAATTAAAAAAAAATGGCAGTTCGATCGTTCGATTCAAACGGACGACCCATTTTGAGAACAAAAATTACAAGCAAAAAATTGAGTGTGTGAGGTCCATTAAGCTGTATCATACATGTTATGTCATTCGAGCGTGTGACTGATACAACCCGAAAGCAGTATCATACATGTTACGGTCAAAAACCATTGAACGGGTCAACGAGTTGATAGTTCAATTGCCCAGGTCAATGGGTCGTTGATCGATTCAACGGTTTTTGGCCAAGGACCGGGATTAAGGTAAAACAAAACTTGTTGCCTGGACGGTTCTTGGGACGAAATGTTCATCTATCTGGATCCACGGCGGTTCGAACCATGGTTTTTTATGCTTTTTGATTGTCACTATTCAAAGGTTTCTTCTACTATTGGCTTTATTTGAGTGTGTGCAGTATGTTCCTTTTTTTTTCATTTTCTGTTTTTGTTTGTTTGTTTTCTTGTGTTTGGTCTTCTTCTTCAAGATCCTCCAAAATAGTATAGGGTTTATCACCATTTTATTTCTTCTCTTTTGTTTTTCCTTTGGGTTTTCTTGTGCAATGTTTTTTTTTTTCTTATAAGACGATCTGTTTTATCTCTTTCTTTGATTGCATGTATGTTTAGCTTCATCTCAAAGCAGAACTTTGGACTCGATTTTCTGATTTTTTTTCTTGGTTTTTCCAGTTTGGTGGATTTACCGCCAATTTTTTTCTTTGTTTAAGGTCATTTTGGGTATATCTTTCAAGGTTTTGGAATCCCTTGTAATGTCCACCCCTTCCCATGACTATGACTACAAAGTTATTTCGTCTAATTATTGACATCTAGGAAAAACAACCCGGAAACGGAACCATTCTAGCCACCGGTTTCTAGGTCAATGGTTTGACTGTTCGGTTTGAACAGATGGCCTGTTTTCATAACAAAAACTAAAAAATAAGAAAATAATAAAAAATAAAAAGTGGTTAAAAACCGTTGAATGGGTAGACAAGTCAATGGTTCGACCACCCGAGTCAACGGGTCATTGACTGATTTAACAATTTTTGGCCAGGGATCGGGTTTGGGGTAAAACAGAACCAATTGCCTAAACGGTCCTACTGTCTGGGTCAACTGGGAGTTCTCGATGTAAAACAAAGGACAACTATGAAGTAGAACTCGGAACTATCACTGTATGATTGTATTCTTTTATATGAGAGGTTTTGCTGAAATAATATTTAAAAAACAAACACATGATGATCTCTTTTAAATCTTCATATGAATTTCAAGACTTAAGTACTTATAATTACAAATTTTTTATTAAAAAACTATTATCTTTTTTAATATAATAAATAACAATATTACAATTCCATTCCAGTCACTACAAACCCTCCGATACTTTATAAGTTATTTTTGAAAGTTGAGGTATATATTAATAGTTTCTGAAATGAACAGGGTGGGTATATAAGTAATTAAGCCTTTTAATAAAGGGAGAACAAAATGGAAATTAAATATCGTATGTACCAAACATGGATTAGGAGAAAACGATGGGTAGGCAAATTTTCTTCTCAATTAATCTATCTATGCTTTTGAAATTGGACAGTATGTAGAATCCCACTGACAAATCTTGACAATTCTTTTTTGGTGAAAGCGGTTTCCAGCTCCGGCAAATTATCATTTATCAAGCTGAATAGATTTCACAAGAAATCAAACTGAATATGGAAAGAAAGATGCTACATCTTCTGTAAATGTTAACTAAGCAAACCCTGTCGGTGATTTGCTTGTTTCACTCTTATAAATTAAATAGATTAGTATTGACGTATGTACAATGAATAGGCCATAGGGTGGTTGGGTAGATTATCCTAATAATAATAAACAAGCGAAGCACTACGTGGTTATCACCATAAAAACCACTTCTGCTACGACGTGGTTTTAGCGCAGCGTTACAAGCACGAAATCAAAGCCTTCGATGTAATGTTATGGCCCCACTTTAATTGGATAAAGTGACGTCATGGTCATGGTGGGTCCATAACGATATATAAGCCGTTGCTGGCATTGTTTTCAAAACCGGAATTATTTTGTTTTTCCCCCCAAAATTTTTTTTTGTAAAACCGTTGATTTTGATCAGCAAACTGTTGAATTGACTGATTAATCATTCGAACCGATAACGGGACTCTTGATCGATTCGGTTACCAGTTCAGTTTTAAAATCCATGGTTGCTGTAATAGTCATTGGAGTAGCTTTACCTGCCTTTATTGAGAAGGAAGAGATATAAAGCATGGTTTTTAAAACCGACCCGAAGACCGAATTAGTCAGGGGTCTGGTTACTAGGTCGAACGGTTTGACCGTTCAAACCGAACGGTCGGCCCGTTTTAACAAAAAATTAAAATAATTTAAAAATAAAATAAAATGAAAACCGTTCGAATGATTAACCACTCGGATCAGCGATTTACTAACCAAAATCAATAATTTTTATAGAAAATCTGATTTTGAGAAAAACCGGAACCGCTCACCTAACCAATTCCTGATTTTTCTAGTCTAATCATCCGGTTCGATCCGATTTTGAAAACCATGATATAAAGGTTGGACATCCATCGCTGTCGTGATGACGCAATTGAGTATGCATTAGATCCACCACCCAAGGCCAGGCCGATCAAACCTATCCTTGGGTTCGATCCAGCAAGTGATTCCCTCCCCAAAACCAGGATAATCATTACTATGACACTTCCATATATTAGGAAGCAATGATGCAGTTCCTTTCAATGACTGGTTACTACATTCATTCTGGGGCATCACAAATGATATTGCAACCATTACCAGTATTGAGCAGTTGATCCAATGGCTTGCTACCGGAGCGGGAATCTCTCCTTAGCAGTCTCACGTCCCTATGTGTTGTATGGACACTTTGGGCCTGATATTGTATGGTGTGGGACTCCACAAATGTCTCACACAAGTCCTTAAGGGTTCAGCCTTATCCCTGAAAGAGGTTAGGCCAGATTCACTACTCAATAGTGAATCCTCTGACCAAATCAACATTGGTTCAGTTCGGGCCCAACATTTACACATAAATGATCATTGGATTTAGCCAACCTATGAAGACCGAAGGATAATGGATTTATGTGAAATAAGGCCTACCAGGTAATCAGCCTTGTAATGGTCTCTTACACTTAGCCTCTCAGCTCATAATGACTACAACACTGCCCGACAAGGAAGGACCTCTCCCCTAGTTGCAAGATGCAGTATCACACTCTCTACTCTAATGGATCCTGGGATTAAAACCTTTTGTAAACCTTTTTCATAAAGTAGTAGTATAATATATAAATACATTTTGCAAAATTAGATTTCAAATACAGTTGAAATCTACTACCGGCAATTTGGGTTTCCATTAAAGAGAGTGTAAACCCTAATACTCACTTTTTCCAATAAAGGAGCTGATCCCATCACTATGATCACCCACTCAGGTTATTTCCCAAATTGTCCCAACAAGCCCATGTATTTGACCCTTAATGGATCTCACTATTTGGCATATCAAAGACAACCCAGTCCAATGCTTAGTGTAGTACCATAACCAAGTCCAGGGTAAAGTGTAACTTTCTAGTTTCGCCCATTTATCTCTAAGGCCCAGGGCATAAAAATGGAAATTGGTTTGGGTTTAGTGTTTATTCCAAACACCCACTACTTGTGCTTTGGGTTTAACCCTAGTAGCTAAGACAAGCCGCTTCAACTATTTGGTAGCACATCAGTATCAGCCTTGTTAGAAAAAACTCTCAAAGTCTATCCAATGGCTGAGAATAAGGGTCTAAACGGATGGAATTCAATTCGGATCAGGCAATATTCAAATTTGAATCCAATTAAATATTTGAATATTCGATTTGATTAATTAATTATTTTAGATAATTAATAAATATATAAAATAAATATTTTATTGATATAAAATATATATTAATATAAATTATATAATTTAATTATTATATATAAATTATATAAAATATTTTATATATTATATATAAGAATTAAATAATCAGTTGAATTCAGATATTTATCGAATCGAATCAGGTCATATCCAAATTCGACCGATTAGATATTCGAATTATCCAATTTCGATTCAATTATTTTGAATTTCAATGACACCCCTAGCTGAGAACATTCTAAATTAACATGAGTCTCATAATTGTCTAGTTTAAGGGTAATACACAAAAAGCATACAACTATAAACATGAAACAACAATGCAATTTAAACATTTACAAATAAATGTTTATATACATTAGTTTGATTGGATCTAAGGGCATACACTATCTTATAGGATCATCTCCCACCCAAAAAGTAGATTTTGAGAATACCACCTTAGGCCATTAGCTCTTATTAGCTCCCTTTTCTATTAACTTCATATCAAAGGAAATTATGGAGGGCAAATTTGATCACAAAAGGGTAATATTGGATTTTTAAAAAATTCCATACATCAGGTGGTATAACATGTGAGTAGATTGTGATGGAATGTTAACGGATGCTAATGGTAAGGGGGGATTTAGTCAATTATCAAAACTTAGGGTACTTTAAGTCAATTTCTAATCAGTAGATTATTGCCCCACAAGTTTGACCCTATCAATTGACGACCACTACAAAGCTTGAGCTATTTCTTCAAGAAAATAGTTTTCTTTTGGGTCATTTACCAAAATAACCCTGTAGTTTCACAGATTTCATGAAATCTATCATATAATTTGTTATTTACTAAAATACCCCCTACAGTTTGCAACCAATTTACTTGATTGACCTTCTATGAAGAATCCTTAGTATTGCTGTCCAGAAATGGTAACATAACCTTCTAAATTGAGCGGAAAATGTTTAAGGGCATGGGCCCATGCTTTTTGCACAAATATAAGTGAGGTTTTAATAAATCTATATAAAACTACAGGGGTACTTTTAGTAAATGACCTTTTTCTTTTAAACCAAAATTAATTGGTGACCATTGTGGTAATGTTCATAGTTTTCAAGACAAGAATATGTCAAGGTTCATGATAATATCGCAAGTACCATGTATCCCTTCTAACATTGAAGTGATTAATTAATTGCAAACATGATCATCTGGCAACTTTATTTAATTTTTGGATCTGGCTAGTTGTCTTGTGTTTTGCCGATATAGTCGAGTTCAAATCAGCCCCCACAAGATTGCCCCCCACAATATCCCACAGCACATCCCATCGTGTATTGAAAATATATCCCAATAATAATAACATCATTTTTTATATTATTATCGGGAGATGTTTCTAATACATAACAGGAATATGCTGTGGGACATTGTGGGGGGCAATCTTGTGGAGGGCTGATTTGATCTCGATATAGTTTTTGTCTTTTGGGATCTTATCCAGCAAAGGACTTGTGTAATTTGGAGTAGAAATTTGATTAGAGTTGTATTTTAGAGGGCTGACAATTGTGAAATTCTTCCAGGAGCGCAACTTGGATTGACCCCAATTAGCATTTAACATTGCTTCAGGTCGGCCCTTTAAACTGGGTCCATTCAACTTTTGAATGAAGCCCAATCGGAGCCCACCCCAGTTGCACATTAATTTTTTGTAGGGCTTCGTGGACGTATGTACAATTGTACATATGCCAAACAACTTAAATCTTGGTTTTCTTTCTACATGTGTTGATTTCTTCTTTTCTGTTTCAATATTTTTGCTTAGTGGATTAGGGTCTACACATATCATGACTTCTCTTTGGTACATAATAAAATATTTCATGAGCTGATTCTCATATTTCAAAACCAAGTTTGGAGACCTGACACCATCATCCACAAACCTCATTCACAGTGGTTGCATTGCTACTTAGGCTGCGTTTGGAAATAATGTAAATGGAGTGTAAATTCCGGTTCAGGGTAAATTTGCACCTTGGTTTATTTTTCTGTGTTTGGCAACATTTCATTTATGCATTGACAAATGACAGATCAATGTATATTTATATTGATAATAAGATGTAAAAGTACTTCAATAAAAAAGAAGTAAATTTGCATTCAAGTGGACTTTTGATAAAAAAAATATATGTTTTATTGGAATTCATGTTTGCATCCATTACAGCTAAAAGTCTATTTGGTAAAAAGGTAAATTTATCAGTGCAAAATTAACTCAATTTTGCAATTTATATGAACTGTTTTACACTCTAAATATTTGCATTCACACTTATTTGCATTGTTTCCAAACGCAGCCTTAATGAAGCTGCTTCTCAACTCCATGCTCCTCAAGCCTCATATAAATGCTGCTGCTTTGATTCAGATTCAACAATCTCATTGGCTATCTCCACCGACTGGCCAAATCAAGATAAATTTTGATGCAGCAATTTAAACTAAAGCTTCAGGAGCTGGTATTGTGATACGGGATGCCAATGGTATTTTTCTCTTTACTCGTGCCATTCCTTTGGAAGCTTCTTCGGCTTTCCTCACCGAGGCTACAGCTCTTTCTGAAAACATCAAATTCGCCATTTCTCTTGGCTTAACATCTGTAAGCTTTGAAGGTGATGTGAAATTGGACGATTCCTCTATACCTTCATGTCAGGGTTGTCAATTAGACTGGATTTGGTCCAACCTGATCCAGTCCTACGTGAGTCCATTACAAATGGACCAGGTCCAATCCAATCCATGAATAATATGGACTACTTTGGACCGGTCCAATTTGTTCAAATTTATTTTAATTTAGATTGGTTACAATCAAAACCCGGTCCATTAACACCTATATTCTTATCTTATATCAATGAACCGGATATTGATTTAATCCAACAAAATCTAATATATATATTTTTATGGACGGACCAGGTCCAATCCAATCTAATGAATATTTTGGACCAGATTGGTCCAATCCACTGTCTTTTTAGTCCGTCCAATCCGTTCAAATTGATTTTGGACTGGATAGGGTCTAGTCCAAAACCGGTCCATTAACACCCTTACTTCATGGAGTATCCACACTCTCATTATGAATTGCAAGAGATATCTTCTTCACCTTCCCTCAGTCACTTTTGTCCCTCAATCTTGTAATTGAGCTGCCCATTTTGTCTTGCCAAGAATGCTCTCTCTTGTTCATCCATTGCTCTCTACCACACGATTTTCTAGTTCACATTTTGGAATCTAATGTAACTGATTAATGGATTTTTTTTCAAAGAAAATAAATAAATAAATAAGGTTTCATGAGCATATTTCCTTGTTGAATAGAACTTTCTGTTTCAATCCATCTCAGAATTGGAATCTAATGCAGGTATAAGTACCCGCCATTCCGTGTAATATATATATATATATATATATATATATATATATATATATATATATATTTTTTTTTTTTTTTTTTTTTTTCTTAACAAAGGTCAAACAAGCTGGGGATATCAATGTGTCAGGTTAAGTAGTAAATCTAACCGGACGCTAAGTCTCCGTTTGGAAACGATGCAAATATGTGTGTGAATACAAATATGTAGAGTGTCGGGATCACTGCCATCGGTAATGAGTTTTAAATTCTGCTCCATAGGATTTGATGAGGGGCATTTTGGTCAATTTATTTGATGGTGGACACGTGGGCACTGACAACAACACAGCATCCCACTCAGCAAGACAACATGCTAGATCAACACATGGCAATCAACATCAGGTATGCAGCCAAGCTAGAGCAAGCTCGGCCCACAACATCTAGTATAGCAGGGCAATTCGCCAAAGTGACATGTGGCAGTCAATATCTAGTAGGCAGCCAAGCTCAATCCTCCGGTAGTCCCAGCTCGCCTGAAATGGTCCCGCGGGCAACACCTGCATAAGCGATGTAACCGCAACACAGGGAGCGGTCCATCGAGTTGACCACCTCAGGACCAGCAGGCGACCTGTAACCGCTACACAAATCTAGCAATCAACTGACCAGTACACCCTAGAATTTAGGGAACAGCTCTGTACGAGGCTCAGAGACGTTGCCCAACAGCACCTGAACCTCTGGTAGCTATAAAAAGACCCTAGGACCACTCCAAAAGGTATGCACACATAAGTTCTCTCTCTCTCAATTTCTCCAATTGAACTACTCACTGACTTAAGCATCGGAGTGTCCTCTTGGGTAAAATTTACCTAGGCACTCTAACCTCTCTTCGTTTCAGCAAATCTCAGCTCGGCTTACCGCAGACTAAACCTAGTCCGAGCCACCTCATCAGAAACGAGGGAGTGAACAGATTCTGTGCTTCATCTATTGGTGGGCATATTTTGTACTTCATCAATTAGCACCGTTTATGGGAAACGCAGCAAAAAACTAGTGTTCCCTCTTATTTACTTCTTAATTCACTATCTTTTACTTCAGAAAAAGAACTCTCTAAATGGCACTTTTAGGAAATCCTTCCACCAATAATATCAACGGCCAGATCCCAACCATCACCACAAACGGAGAACGCGAATATGCCCCCCCCCATCTGTGGAACCAACAGCACCTCCCGCGATAGTGGATGTGCGACAGTTTAATGACCTGTTACGGTGTGTCAATAACATGAACAAATGCGGTCGTGGGAGAACCGATTTGTATTTATCGCTAGACAACAGCAGCAGCCATCCTAGCAACAACCACGCCAGCAACAACCACACCAACAGTAGTCTCAACAGCAGCTTCATCAGCAGTCTCAACAACTTCACTAGCAATCTCAGCAGTGGTGTCAACCACAACATTCGGTGATGTCTGGACAACCAGCACCAAGGGGTAGTCAGCCTCATAACAACCAACAACTCCCACAATCCAACAATCTGAATCAAGAAGGTTTACCCCAATCGTGAGTGCGTAACAAAATCTATGCACCAAACAGAGAAGATACTACAACCCCGAATGAGCAAGGACCAGTGGAGAGCTAGGTGGAAGCCCCTGCTGAATCTAATGTAGCCAACTCCGCCGAAGGCACTAGAAAAAAGAAAAGAACACACCACGCAGGAAGGAAGATACAACTTCCGAGCAGGGCGCGAGGCCCGTCTGGGTGAAGGTAGCACGGCAACAGGAAGAATAATTACCTTTTTAGAACAACTCGGCATGACTAGGGAAACCCCTCTCGCACCGGAAATCCTTAGAGCTCCACTCCCTAAAAACTTTTGGGCACCCACCTTGGAATCCTACCGAGGGAAATCAAACCTGGTAGAACATGGTAACAGTTTTCAAGCTCTAATGCTTCTTCATAGAGCAAATGATGCTAGTATGTGCATAGCAATCCCCACCACCTTAAAAGAAGAAGCCTGGTTATGGTACTCGAGACTGGTCCTAGGATCCATAAAAAAACTGGGACCAGTTCACCCGACTCTTCATCAATCAATTTATCACAAGCACGTCGCATTCAAAATCAGCTACATGCCTATTTAACATAGTCCAAAATCCCAATGAACCACTTAGAGAATAGAACTCCACCCTCTAGCTACTATTGAAAGGTTCCTCGTGGTTGCCCATGAATTCATTAGGGCAGAAGAAGCGGTAGGAGCAGAGATCGAAACATGCATTGCGAGTTGTGGTATCCACCTACCACCTAGCACTGAAATTTCCAATGGACACAGGGGTGGGAGTGCTATGTGGCCTCATTGAAAGCCAAAGGTAAAATAATAGTTGACATCGACTTGGATCCTTCACTAGAAAACATCGAAGAAAAAGCTCATCGGACCAAAGATATAGTAGCAATGCAGGTCTTGAAAACTGACCCTGAGAAAGTACTATAGATAGGAGCCCACTTGAAAGATCCTCTACGATCCGAACTAGTAAGCTTTTTATTAAAAAATCTAGATGTTTTCGCCTAGTCGGCTGCTGAAATAACTGGTATAGACCACAATCTAATAACTCATAAACTTAATGTGGACCCTATAGTTAGACCAATCTGACAAAGGAAGAGAAACCTTGTCCCGGAAAGGTGGAACGTAGTAAATGAAGAAATAGGGAACCTGTTAGCTGCGAACTTCATAGAGGAAGTCTAGTACCCGAGCTGGGTGGCGAACCTAGTCTTAGTGAAAAAAGAAAACGGCAAGTGGCAGATGTGTATAGATTTTATGGACTTAAACCGCACCTGCCCAAAAGACAGCTTCCCCCTACCCACCATAGATCGCTTGGTGGACGCAACCTCAGGATTCGAACTGCTCAACTTTATGGATGCCTATTCAGGCTACAACCATATCTTGATGGACCCTGAAGATTGAGAGAAGACTGCATTTACCACCGAGACAGGCTTATACTATTACAAGGTCATGCCATTTGGTTTAAAAAATGCTAGAGTGACCTACCAGTGATTAGTGGATTTTGTTTTCTTGAAGTTAATAGGCAATAAGGTTAAGTGCTATGTTGACGACATGGTTGTAAAAAACTCTATTTTCAAATGAATCGGATTCTGATTTAAGTCTCATATTTAAAGTTTTGTGAAAACAAAACCTAAAGTTAAACCCAAACAAGTGTGCCTTTAGTGTGACCTCAGGAAAGTTCTTGGGCTACATCGTCAGCCAGCGGGGTATAAAGGCTAATCCGAAAAAATCCAAGTGATCTTAGACATGAGATTAACAGGACAATTAAGGAAACCCAGTTGGGCTACATCGTCAGCCAGCGGGGTTAGACCACCCAAGACAATTAAGGAAACCCAAAGATTAACAGGACGAATAGCAACCTTGAACCGGTTTATGTCCAAATTGGTTGGGAAGTGCCTTCCCTTCTTCAAGGCCATAAAAAAGAACCAGACATTCAAGTGGACCGAGGAATGCCAGCTCACCTTCGATGAACTGAAGCAATACCTCAGCTTGCCCCCTCTTCTAACCAGGCCAGAGGTGGGAGACGAGCTCAAACTCTACTTCTCTTCAAGTGATGAAGTGGTAAGCTCAGTCCTTGTCAGAGAGGTAGACAAAACATAATTACTAGTGTACTATGTTAGCAAAGTACTCCATGCCGCCGAAATGAGGTATCCAAACATTGAGAAGCTTGCCTTCGCCTTGGTATTAGTTGCCCAGAAGCTAAGACCCTATTTCCAAGAACACTCCATAGGGGTGCTAACAGACCAGCCGCTAAAGCAAATTCTCCTGAAACCCGAGATCTCGGGAAGACTCACCAAATGGGCAATTAAGCTCAGTGAATATGATTTCTGGTTCGAACCGCACACAACAATAAAGTGCAGGTCCTGGCAAATTTCATTACCGAATGTACCTTCAGCTCGCCGTTGCCCGAGCAAATGGTGCTAGCAATAGAAGTTTTATCCAGCATGATGCCCCCACCTTGCGAGATAGCGAGCTGGGATGAGGAGCCCTGGATACTTCACGTAGACGGCTCGTCTCACCTGGCGGAAGCAGAGCTTGGTTAATACTATATGGACCTTGCGGAACAAAGTTGGAATACCCACTCCAGTTTCTATTTCAAGCATCCAACAACGAAACTGAATATGAGGCCTTGCTCGTAGGACTGGCATTGGCAAAGGAACTAGGAGCCAGACACATAGTGATATGCAGCGACTCACAGTTCGTCGTAAACCAAGTAAATGGGAACTATGAGGATCGGGACTCCTCCATGATAGCATATCTCACCAAAGTTAGAGGACTCCTACCAGTTTTTGAATCACGTTATCTCTAAAAAATTCCTAGATCGGAAAACATGGAGGCTGATGCCCTGTCAAAATTAGCGAGCATGATTGACTCGACAAAACAAACCATCTACGTAGAAGAATTACTACGACCTTCGATAGAACAGGCAAAAGAGGAGGTCGCCAACATCAGTACCGTTGAGCTGAGCTGCATTGACCCACTCTACGATTACCTGAAACATGGCATGCTACCAACAAAAAGAAATATAGCTCGACGAATAAGGTGACAGGCAACCCACTATGTGATAGTAGGTGAGCTACTCTACAGGAGATCCTTCACGATGCCCTACTTACAATGCCTAAGATGAGCTGAGGCAAGCCAAGTTCTACACGAGATCCATGAGGGCCTTTGTGGAGGGCACCTAGGGAGTAGGGCCCTCACCCAGAAAGCCTTGCGACAAGGATACTACTGGCCCACCATGAAAGAAGACGCAGCCGAGCTGGTCCAACGGTGTGATTAGTGCCAACACATGCGAACATCCTACATCAACCCGCTGCCAACCTAAGATACTTGACCAGTCCATGGCCATTTGCACAATGGGGCATAGATCCACTGGGGCCCTTCCCACCGGCCAAGGGACAGAAAAAGTTTTTGGTGGTAGCTGTGGATTACTTCACTAAGTGGATGGAAGCAGAACCCTTAGTGACAATAACAACTCGTAGAGTCCAAATTTTTTTTTGGTGAAGTGTAGTGTGTAGGTTTGGCCTACCAAGAGTATTAATCTCCAACAATGGAAAACAGTTTGAAGACATTAAGTTTCAAGATTGGTGCGATCAAATAGGAGTAAGGCAGAGATTCACGTCGGTAGTGCATCCCCAAGCTAATGGGCAAGCCGAAGTCACCAATAGAGCAATACTACGAGGACTCAAGGCTCAGTAATCTCGAGCCAAAGAATTATGGGTGGACGAGCTACACAGCGTACTATGGGCCTACAGGACCACTACCAAAACAACAACTAGTGAAACGCCCTTCAACCTAACATATGGAACCGAAGCTATGATATCGACAGAAATAGAAATTCCAACATTGCAATCTAAAGTGTACATTGAAGAATCAAATGAAGAAGAGTTGCGAACTAACCTCGACCTACTAGAAGAAACCAGAGAACTTTCTCACATTTGGATTGTAGCATACCAACAACGTGTTGCACAATACTATAATGCTAGAGTCAGGAAACGTAATTTCAGGGTCGGCGACCTAGTACTTAGGAAAGTTATGGTGCCTAAGCCTAGAGTAGGGAAACTCGGTCCGAAGAGGGAAGGACCTTATAGAGTCTCTAAAATTTTCAGTGGGAATGCATATGAACTTAAGACACTCGAAGGCAAAAAGGTTCCCCTGGCATAGAACATAGACAATCTACACTGATATTATGCCTAAAATAAGGATTCAAATAGCTCGCCAATACCAGAAATCACCTCAACCGGCAGCAGGTAATAGGCGACCTCGAAATAACACAACACAACTAAGTCACATAGAGAAAACAAGCATGGAACGATGGAAGAAACAAAACTCCTTTACTGAAGAGAGAAAAAGGGGAGAGAACCAGAACTCCCCCCCTACAAGAAGCAGGCCAAGTGGCCACCTAAAAAAAATAAATTTTCATGAGTTCGGACAATACGGGGCACGCAGGCCCCAAGATCTTAACAGGAACATAAAAGCCCCTGGAACAACTAAGAAGAACCACAAAAGACCACCACAGATTCCTCGACCGAGCTGAGAGGCAGGCTACTCTTCACCACCAGCGTCATCCTGAGCTTCCTCACCATCTCCCCCTTCAAACCCCTCTTCGTTGTCTTCCTCTTCCTCCGACGGGGTCGACGGGATCAACGGCTCCTTGTCCACCTGGGTGACGAGTTCGAGCGGCACCTTCCAAGAAGTAACAGAGCTGACGTTGAGGTTGGGAAAAAGAGACTTAAGATAGTAGCGGCACAGCTTGAAGCCCCTCTTCATTGAAGGGATACTGTCCACTGCTCGTTGGTTCTCGTACGCGGGGGGTTTTAGGTAAGAAGCAACCGCCTCCACCCTAGCCTGCTTAGCCCCTCGACACTCCTTCTTGGGAACACTTCAACTTCACCACTGACAACTCGCATTGCAAATGTTGATGCTCAACACGTTTGCCTTTTGAGTCCAGCATAAGCTTCTGCACCTCAGTGTTAAGCAAACCTACGTTAGTCTGCAGACTAGCTTGCTCCTTCTGGCTGGAGTAGGCACGATCCAGCAAGGCTTGGCCATAAGAGTTCGCCTATAAAAGGAAAGGACAAGACTAAGGCATTAAAAAAATGGAGAATAAGAAAGAGAAGGCACCTATACAATGCACTAGGTCAACTGAGCCCCGGTCTCTGCAAAATCCATCTCAGCGATCCACTGCATGTCCGCCGAAAGAAGAATTCCCTTACCGATTTGAAGCGCCGCCTTGGCATCATTGAACCGATCAATCACCTTCACATCAGGAATACAAGGAACAAAAGGAGGGACGTTGGAGAGATAAGGGCCCGCTTCTCGTGCAAACTAAAGGTCAGAAGAATCCTACTTGTAAGCATCAGATCCTCCTCCCCTTCCAGGTCGACAATGGGAGGAGTCCCAGAAGAAGAAGCTCCACCCCTCGACAACCTGTGCTCAGCTCGACACTTCTTGTGAGCAGACCTCTGCTCAGCATCAATAGACATCATGGAAGCCAAGATCGCCATACCTGAAAAGAGCAAAGAGTATCAGTTACCAAATCAAAAGGAAGAAATAAATACACAAGCGACCTGAACTGAATGTGCAATAAGTGGCCAGACATCCAACCCACCTATCTGGCTTAGGCCCGCATGTGCAAGCATTGGCTCGGCCAGAAAATCCACAATTCTAACACATTCTCAGACGAGCTGCTGAATAGCAGCCCGCAACTTATCATCCTTGCACTTAGGAACCTTTTGAGAACTGCTGAACCAAGCAGTACTACAGCCCTAGCCACCGGCCTTCTCAAGGAAAAAGAATCGCTGCCTCTAGTTCCTAACCTTGTTTGGGAAGTTAAAAATCTTCTTCCCGCTATGAAAGGGAAGATAGAAACAGAAGGGACTCGAAACCCGCTTCATGGGCACCAAAGCCGAGAAGGCTTCAATGCTCAGAGGAAAACTGCGATGATGGAACAGGCTGATTAACACAATTAGTGTTCTAACCCCGTTAGGGGCGAGCTGGCCCAAAGACACCCAGTAGCGCATTAGGACCGCAACAATGAAAGGATGAAGGGAAAAGTGAAGACCGACCGCTAAGGATTCCTCGTAGACACATAACCCTTCTGGGCCATGCTCCCAAGGATAGTTGCCAAGGCCAGGTGCGATCCACTAGTACTCATTTGGGATCTCGTACCTATGACACAACTCTACTATCTCATCCCCCGACAACTCGGTCCCCCCAAATGAACCCGTTGCAGCCTCAACCTCCTCCCTCTTTCCTACCATTGCTCCATAATAGAAAACCTCGAAAGACTCTTCATCTAAGGAGCTAGACTCCTCCCCTGACCCACTACAACGAACTTTATTCTCAGTGGAACTATGAGACATGTCGAGAATGAAGTGCTCACCAGGAGAATGCTAGGAGGGACTTGCAACGACAGTTACCAAACTTAGCAAAGGAAGAAAAAATAGCTTGCCCATGGAAAACAGAGCTCACCTCAGCAGGGAACTCCAAACTCTCACCACACACCTATCCTCAAAAGAATCCAAAGAGTAGTGACAAAGTGGGGACCTTGAGGGCCCCCGTATTTAAAGCTTGTAGAAAGGAAGTCAATGGCCCAAATTTGGAGATGATGTGGCAAGAGCACGCCTCCATGATCGAGCGGCGCCTGCACCTGATAGGGTGTTGACAGTTGCAGATAAGCGCACGTGCCGAACATATCAGCACACCAGTCTTGGGAATTTAAAAAGAGGAAGGGGTGCGCATTTTCGAAATTTGAAAAGCCCGCAGTTGCACGCCAACAGACTCCACCAACCGCGCTAAGCCGGACGAGCTGAACCGACCATGCTGAACCGATAAACGGCGAGCTGAACCAAGCCGGCTGAAAAGGTAAACCGAACCTAAGAGCAAAAGCAAGGTAAACCAAAATTGCCCCAGGAACTTCTACTCTCTTCGTCTACTAAGCAGTGGCTCAAGAGTGGGGGGCAATTGATGAGGGGCATTTTGGTCAACCTACTTGATAGTGGACACGTGGACGCTATCAACAACACAATGTCCCACTCAGCAAGATAGCTTGCTAGCTCAACACATGGCAATCAGCATCAGGTACGCGGCCGAGCTAGAGCAAGCTCGGCCCACAACATCCAATATAGCAGAGCAACTCGCCAAATTGACATGTGACAGTCAATATCCGGTATGCGGCTGAGCTAGGGCGAGCTCAATCCTCTGGTAGTCCCAGCTCACCCAAAACAGTCCCGCGGGCAACACCCGCGTAAGCGTTGTAACCACAACACAAGGAGCAGTCCACCGTGTTGACCGCCTCAAGACCAGCAAGCGACCTGTAACCGCCGCATGGATCTAGCAATCAATTGACCAGTACACCCTAGAATTTAGGAAATTGCTCCGTATGAGGCTCAAAGACATTGCCCAACAACACTTGAACCTCAAGTAGCTATTAAAAGAACCCAGGACCACTCCAAAAGGTATCCGCACATAAGCTATCACTCTCTCTCAATTTCTCTAATTGTACTACTCACTGACTTAAGCATCGGAGTGTCCTCCTCAGTAAAATTTACCCAAGCACTCTAACCTCTCTTTTGTTTCAGCAAATCTCAGCTCGGACCCTTAGCTTGGCTTACCGTAGACTGAACCCAGTCCGAGCCACCTCATCAGACACGAGGGAGTGAACAAATTTTGTGCTTCATCTATTAGTGGGCATATTTTGTGCTTCATTAGGAATCAAGTTGGGTTTTTAGTTGAGAGAACCCACGTTGTCCAAGATGTCAAGCGCATATTTGCGCGGAGATTAGAAGATGTGAGATTTAGACTCTGAGACTTTGATGCCCAAAAAATATTTTAGTCGCCCAAGGTCTTTTAGGTGAAAATGTGAGTTAAGGAATTTCTTTCTTGAGGGATTGAATAGCCTTGGATCATTGCCAACAAGCACAATGTCGTTCACGTAGACAACCACAACCGTGAACAAGTACCATTTAAGATGTGTGAAAAGAGAGTAGTCAGCTTTAGATTGCTTGTCATTGGCATCAAAGAGGCTGTAGAAAATTTCGCAAACGAATTTCAAGAGAACTGTTTGAGCCGATAGATAAACACAGATGTTATCCTTGTCACCATAACCCAGCGAAGCTTCATGAAGACTTCTTAATCCAAATCACCATGGAGGAAGGCGTTATGAACGTCGAACTGGTGAATATACTAATTCTTAGAAACAACAATGGCAAGGACGTATCTCACTGTTACAAGCTTTGCAATGGGGGCAAAGGTATCATGGTAATCATGACCTTCAATTTGTGTGAAACAGATGGCAACAAGGAAAACCTTATAGCACCCAACTGAGCCATTAGAGTTGTACTTGACTTTATAGACCCACTTCTAGCTGATAGCAGATTTACTAGGAAGTAGTGTGGTGAGAAGCCAAGTGTTATTTTGTTCAAGAGCACAAATTTCCTTAGCCATGGCATCTCGCTAGCGAGGATCCTTGACAACTAAAGAGTAAGAAGTGGGCTCAATGTGATCTAAAATACTAGAGAGGAAAGCTCGGTGGATAGTGGACAAGCGAGAATAAGATAAATAATTAGAGGGTAGAGAGTACCTTGAGAGGAGAGAGACGAATGAGCTGGACAAACAACAATGCAGCAGTAATCCTCTAAGGCCCCATTCGTTTTTCGGTAAGTTACTTACCTAGGTAAATGCAATTACCTGGGTAAGTGCATTTACCCATGTTCTTTTATTTTTAAGGTAAATAAGGTAATGACAATTTTAGTCATAAAAATCCATTATTAAAAGGGGCATTTGTGTCCCATTCAAGTGTTAGCATTTTTTCTCCTAGGTGGGAAAGTTATTTACCCACCTAGGAGATGGGTATCACTTACCTGGAGAAAAATTTGGTTAGTGATACCCAGAAAAATAAACTTTCCCTGATCCCCACATTAATCTGAAAAATGAACATGATATTCTTGGTCAATGGGAACCAAAATCCTATTGACCAACTTTCTCCCCTCTCAAAATCTAAAAAAAGAACGCCCCCTAAATGTGATGGTCGTTTAGTGGGCATGGTGGAGCATCATAATTAAAGGGATCGATGGTTCAGTGGAGGAAGGGGGAGGAGGCTGTTGGGTCATGGGTGTAGGAACGGGTGAATGTCTTTGATGGTTGGGTGAGTATCATCGATGGGTGTCAGAAGCACCATAGAAGGAGAAGAGGAGGAGGGTTTAGAGGAAAAAGGAAAATGGTTTCGTGAAAAGGTAGCATCACAACTCACAGAAAATTTACAAGTATCATGGTCATATAGGCGGTAAGTTTTCTGGCCTTATGGATAGCCAATAATGATACAACGACAGGCATGGGGGTTAAATTTGTCAAAGTGTAGGTGACCTACGGGGGCATAGCATAAACACCCAAAGCCACATAAACGAGGATAGATTGGTTTCTTGCCAAAAAGAACCTCATATTGGGAATGAGCATTGAGAATAGACAGGGGTGTGCGGTTCAAGCGGTAAGCTGTAGTTAATATGCATTCTCCCCAAAAATGGATAGGTAAGTGGGGACTCGAAATGAAGTGTGTGAGCAATGCTTAAAACATGATGGTGTTTGCGTTCAACCACCCCATTTTGTTGAGTGGCAATACAATTATATATGGTAAGATAAGGGAATATTTATGAGCCACTATAAGAAGGGGGTCCATGAATAGTATTTGACTCTTGACATGCAAGAATGAATCATTGAGGCCTATCAAAAATTGCATAAGTTGCTGTTGTTAGTGGTATGATGGGGCATTGCAGGTGTAGGTGACAGTGGCAAGTGTAGCAAGTTCATCCCATAATGCCTTCATCTTTTTTATGGAGGGTAGCAATGGCTCTCGTTAGTAAAATACAAGGGCCATTACTAGGGGGAAATGATCCTTTAGATCTTTCCACACATCCGTAGTAGGGATTGCATATCGGACAGTCAGTGCTAAGTCTCAGTACCATCCACAAAGCCAAGTTTGTTCTTGGCATCTAAAGCCATTATTCTATTGGTTGTAGTTGGTCATGACTTCATTGTTGGCGAATCTTGCTCAAAATGGAACTATAGACTTGTCAAATATCTTAATCTTATGTGGATTAACTTCAACATTGCAGGTGATTTTTTCTTAGTAGATTTATTTAGTCTGAATTAAGTAGTTTTTTTAAGACCGTGATAGATAAACTTATTTACACATTATTTTTGCAGGAGAATAATAATAATAGTGCTAGTACTTTTGAATATCAAACACTTGGAGAATAAATTTGATGAAAAGAAATTTCCTTTGAGACTTTGGTATTTTTTATTTAAGTGTTTTTTTTTTTTGCATTAAATTTTGATGAGTTGAAGATGTTATCTTTTAGAAACCAATGAATACATATTTATGTGATGGATGGATTTAAGATTGTCTATTGATTGAATTGAATGAACAAATGAATGGCCATAATAAATTATATATAAAATATGTTATATGGATTAGATTTGTTCACGATTCGAATTGGGTCAGTTTACTAGTTTTTTTTTTTTCAACTAACCCAATCTGGTCGAATTACCTAAAGGGTAAACTGAAACCAACCTGCTATTAAGCAAAACCGACCCGAACATGAAGGGTCGGTTTGGCTGTTAAAAAAACCTACCAATGCACCACACTGAAGTTACTACACATCATTTCAATTTTCAGCCATAATTTAAACTGAACATCACTAATAATAAAGCTTAGTTCGTGAACTGAACTGAACATCATTTCAGCCATAATAGTGATCTCCATGCTATAACAGAACATCATTTCAGCCATAAACTGAACTGAACATCACAATAAAAATGGAATATAAAATCTAAATCCAACTGTACACTACGCTTTAATTATTTATCCCTTTTAAATAATTGTAATAAGAATATTAAAATTATTAATTTTATCTAAAATTGCTAATTGCAACACATGTGCATATTTATACATATGATTTTCCTGGTATGAATCTGGTACCAATAAAACACTACCAACACTGCCTCAATAGGCTACTACAGCCACACATTGGGAACATCACCATGCAACTGTAAAGGTTTGTTCGGACAGTGTTGGTAGCATTTATTGGGAGCGCATTTGAACTTGATTTTTCTAGTCAACTAGAGTTTTTACGGGTGAGCTCAGATTTACGGCAAGCAGAACGCATGCTGACATGGTGATAGCATGGCATCTAGCAAAGCATCGGGAACTGGTGAGATGTGCGTGTGAGATCAATATGAGGAGTGCTATGTGAGTGTGCTAGACCTAGGGTTTTAGGTCCGTGGTTCGGGCCGGCACGGCATGACCAAACGGGTTGTGTTGCTTGTGGCCCGTGTGCCGATACAGCCTAGCCCGGCCCGTTCCAACATGGCCATATATATTATTTATATATAATATATTATATAAATTATAATTATATAATAACATAGTATATAATATATTAATAAAATAAATAATTATTTTCAATTTTATTATATTAATTTATTTAATTATTGTATATATAAATAATTGTATACATCAAAATTCATATAAAATTAAAATTTTAAGTGTTTTTCAAATTTTTAAAATAAATAGATTTGGACCGGTCCACGGCTGGTCTGGCCCAAGGCTTGGTCCATGGGACAACTCGGCCCATGGCACCACACGACATGGCATGGGCCCGCACGAGCTTGGGCCATGGGCTGTGCTGAATCGACCCCCAAATTATCCCAGGGGAGGGCGGCACGGCCTGTGGGCTGACACAACATGGGCCCGCACAGGCTTAGATCGTGTGCCATGCCGAGTGAATCCCCCAAGTTATCCCAGAGAGAATGGTACGATTCGACACAACTCGTTTTACACCTCTATATGTTCCCATGTATGGTTGGATGTTGTCAATGTGTTTAACGTGCTTTTCGTTGGCATCAGAACCCATCGCTCTACAGCCTACAAGTATGGAGGTTTAGGGCAATTTGTCTAAAGCAAGTCTTCTAGTTTCTAAGGGTTGCTTAAAGTGACCTAACCATAAGTCTGTGTAACATGATAACGTGGAGAACCTACATTTCCTGTGTGCTTAATTTCGTTTTTCTAAATAAAGGTAAAGTCATTATTATTTTTCACGGAGTATTATACCTCTAAATTAATGCAAATCCGCTGTTTAAAAAAGCAAATGTATTATTTTTTTCTAAATGCAACGTTGTTAGACCCGGGCTGGGTGTAGAAACATACTGATGACTGGATCACATGTCTAGCGGTTCAACCATTCGGTTCATTCAAATTAAATAATAGAAAATATCAAATAGTCTCAACTGATTAGTTTTTTTTAAACTATTTCACATAAAAATAAAAATAAGCATAGAACATAAATATTAGAGGTTACAAAACCTATTAACACGAATTTGGGTTATATCTGACAAAGTCAACATTCTACAACCACAAAACCGTTTTGACTGCTGGTTCTTAATTTTAATGGTCTAACCATCCGGCCTAGTCTGAAATACTGCTCAAAATTACTATTATGTATTATCTGTTGTTGAGTTGTTTTTTCTTTCTTTGGTAAACCTCTATCTGTTGTTGAGTTAAAACATATTTTCACAACCAAAGCTCATCATTATTCCCACTCATTCAAATCCTCAATATGAGGAAAAGAAAGTGACAGTTCACAAAGGCCCATCCAAATTTTAACAAATGCTCAGCCCAAACCCATCGGCCGTCCAAATTGCAGCCCTATTACGAGGGTGTTGCATTTCAGACACAAGGATGTTAGTTGGTGATGAAGTTCCCTTCACTTTCACTTAATCATAATTACGGTGAAACAGATCTTCTGCGCACATAAACGTGTACAGAGAGCTATGTATCAATCGCGCAAGTGAACATGCCAGTGTTGTGTACAAATGGGATCCACATGGACCCACATCATATGGGATCCACATCACATGTGAATCCCATATGCATGGAAAAACACGAGTTCATATCTCCGCCCCACAACGCCCCACAGCACATCCCCATGTATTGAGAACATCTCTCAATAATGTTATCATCGGCTCTGATATTATCATCGGAAGATGTTTTTAATACACGATAGGAATATATTGTGGGGCGTTGTGGGGCGGAGATGTGAACTCATGGAGCACTGGTATATTCACTCGCGAATGGTTACGTGGCCCATTATATATGTCTGTATTTGTAGCAGATCCCAAGGCCCATTTTACATGCCACAGACGATATCCACTGATCCACCGCACTTCCCCCAGACAGAGATAGGAAAGAAAGAAAAATCACCTATTGAACGTTTACACTCTCTTCGTTGCCATCCCAAGGTTTGCAAACAGTCCAGGTTGGGCCACTACCTATTTTATGCCCAAATCTTAAAAAAATGGCCCAGCATTGGCCAGATCCAGATACTCGTTAAGCATACAATTTTGCAAACTTTCCAAGTAAGGGGTGATTTTGAGCTGAGATGAATATTTAGTTATTCAAGCTCGGTTCATTGAATTTGTGTTAGGCTCGAGCTTGATTCGAGATAGAGATTTGAGCTCGAGTTCAGATCGGTTTAAAGCTCGCAAGTTTGAGTTTGGCTCGGTTCGAGTTCGACTATAAATCAAGTTTTTTTCTAAAAAATAAAAGTTATAAATATAATTTTTTTATTTTATATACAAAAAATTTAAAATTAGAAAAATTATTTATTATTATAACATAAAAATAAAAAATATACATATAAAATGTTTTATTTTACATACAAAAAAATAAGAGTTATAAAAATTATTTACTGTTATACATAAAAAATAAAAATATTGTTATATATAATAAAAATTATTTATTATGTATATATAAAAATTATTTATATATACATATATGTATATGTATATGTATGTATGTATGTATGTATTTATATAATAAAAAATGTTTATTTATTATACTAGGTTCAATTAGGCTCACGAGCCGAGCTTCATTGGTCTCAAGCTCGGCTCGATTAGAAAATGAGTTTATATATCTGGCTCGAGTTTGGCTCGAATTTCGGTTTAAACCGAACCGAGCTCGAATAGCTTGTGAAAAATTCGGCTGGTGGCCACCCCTAATTCTAAGTAGGTTGCTGTCAACCTAAGCCTGAGTCTTTTGAATTTTTGTTCTAATGTTCCATGAGTCATAGAGCATAGTCTAGAATTCAGATCTTCTACCCACATTCGGTTTCAGGGTCGAACGGTTCCATCATTCATTTTGAATAGATGACCCGTTTTGATTTAAAAAAATAAATAAAAATTATTGTTCGGATTGACAGTTTGACTGCTGAATCAACGGGTCACTAATGAAATCAACGGTTTTTGTAAAAACGGTTCGGATTGACATTTGGGGTGCGTTGGGTTAATTGAGCTGTGGTATTCTGGAAAAATAGTCAAAATAGCAGTAGTTTGGGCGTTTAAAAGTCCCACAGATTTTTTAACGTTCTCGTGGGAGACCCATCGCAGGATGTAGAGAGGCCCATTCTATTTAGAGGTAAATAGAATGGAGTCACAACAACTATATATATAAATAAAAGGAATAATTAATGATTGCTGGAATAGATCAATTGGTTAGAGCGTGTGGTTATTAAGCATTATATCTAGCGTAAATTTGATTTTTGTAGTTTTAATTTTTTTAGATTCTTAATTCAATGAAGAATGAAGAAAAAGAAACAATTAATAATTGCTGGAATAGCTCAGTTGGTTAGAGCGTGTGGCTGTTAACCACAAGGTCGGAGGTTCAAGCCCTTCTTCTAGCGTAAATTTAATTTTTGTAGGTTTAAATTTTTTAGATTATTAATTCAATGAAGAACGAAGAAAAAGAAGGAATTAATAATTGTTATAACTAGTGGCCCCGTGCGTGGCAGATTTCAGCTTCCCTCAGGGCAAAGCCCGCTCGAACAGCCTTGCATTGGGAATATCTTCATAGTTAGGTGTTTTATTACATAGAGAGATATTCCCACTCCAAGATTGCAAAAGGCAGTTGAAACGGTGTGGGTATGGACTTGCCTTGACAGAAGCCAATCTCTGTGTGGCATTTTCTCTATCCCCGCCAAATACCCAGACTCCCTGATAACGGGGGAGAGAGAGAGAGAGGTTTAGGAGAAATTTTATGAGGGGGTTGACTAAGTGATTGAGAACATGACAGAGAGCTTTGGAGTGGCACTCTAGGGTAGAAGAGAGGGCTGCTAGGTGGCTACATGGAAGGGCTAACAAGGAGTATGGGAGAAAGGAGAGAGGTTTAAGGAGAGAAGAGAGAGGGGGAATGGGAAAAGGAGAGGCCTGCTAAGGTGGGACCTAATCGCTTTATAATATAGTATACACTAGCATGGAAGCCCCTGCGAAAAAATGCCATTTGGACATACAATAATAGGTTATATTTTTCTTAAATAAAATAACTATGACTATATTATTACAAATCATAAATAACTATAGTGGGCCCCAATTTGGTTTAGCGTTGTCAACAAGTCAGGAATAGGTAGAACCAATCTTGAACCAATTATTTAATTGGAAAAAAATCAAAGAGATGATTATATTGAAAACAATAGTTAAAATAATACTAAGATATTTTTATGTTAATAAGTTAAGCATTTTTAACTCATATTATCTTATTTATTATTTATCAAATTTACTATTTCAAACATGAAACATGATAAAAATTATAAGAAATATAAAAAATTATATATTTCATAAAATATTCAATTCCAGACTTGAATCAGTTATGGACAAGTAAGAACAAGAATTGATCCAATAATTAATCAAGACAAAATCATAGAACCAACACCGTTATAATTATGTTTAGTCAATTTAGCTCCATCAGGATAGACACAACCCATTGGTTCAACCCTAACTAGTTTTTCTTAAATAAATTAATGTTTATATAATAATTTATTAAATTGAATAAGATAAATAAATGAATACATAAAAGTTTATTGGGATGGGACTGGTATAGGCTATCTTTTTTCTTTGATAAGTGAAGAAGTGTACTACACACAATGGGGTGTAGTTCATCCCCAAAAATCCGCAAAACAAATAAGGAGAAGGGAAGGGGGAAGGAAGGAGATACAAAGGTCTAGGGAAGGGGTAGAAGAAGAAAGAGCTTCATGAGCAAACCAATCTTCTACTTGGTTAGCTTCTCTAAAAATATGATGGTATGGAAGACCTCCTTCAAACATAACTCTCCTCCTCAAGCATCAAGAGATGACACCTTTCAAATTCCAAGGAACTTCTACCTTTTTGTTAAGGTACAAGATGACCAAGAATGAATTGCCCTCGATTATAAAGGGAAACTCCCTATAGTTTGTCGCTTGAATATGGGCTGCCCATGCAACCCATTCTTTCACCTGGTTGATGGTACATGTACCAAATTTATATGCTTTAACCGCTAGCACCCGACCAAGATGATCACGAAAAATAGCCCTAAATATTGTGCTCAAGGGGAGAGAATAATTTGTTAGTAAATTATTTTTAAATAAATAAATAAATAAATGTTTATTAAAATCTCTCTCTCAATGTCAAATCTCTTTTACTTTACTAATTTATTTTATTAAAATAATTAATTTATTTAATTTTATTAAATAAATAAATTTTTAGATAATAATAATAATAAAATAAATAAATGAATAAATAAAAGTTGAGATAGAGAATAGGAGGAGAGAGAGAATCATGCAAAAGAGAAGAAAGATGGCATTTTATTTATAGGATGACATAAATAATTATGTGGCACTCCTATAATTTTCGAATGCCATAGATTCAATTACATAAAGAGATTTGTCTTATATGTGACTACTATAATTTTTGAATATCATAGGGGCAATTACATGGTGAGGTAAGGATGGTGCATTTCTCTTACATATGGCATCTTTATAAGTTTCAAATATTATATAGCAAGGTTTGCCTTATGTGTCATTCTTGTAATTTTTGAGTACTATAAAGAGAGGTGGGTGAGAAGAGAGAGAGAGAGAGTAAAAGATAAAAGGGAGGGAGAAACACATATCATTAAATTAGATTTTACTTGTCAAACCAATAGCATGTCATGTGTCAACCTCCTAATGCCGCCGTACACCTTCCCAATGCTTTAAGTATATACTTATAGATAATATAGATATGTACTATTTTAAATATTTGAGAAAATTCCCGATTAGTACCCTGCACTTTGGGCCTAGTGTTACTTTGGTCCCTATGCAACAATTCAGTACTTGAACTTTCAAAACATGCTAGTCCAATACCTACCGTTAATCAATTTGTTAACCAGTCATTAAGTGGCATTTGAAAAGAAACAAATGCCCTTCAAGTGTTATCTAATTTTCTTTATAAAAAATCCGAACATTGATAAAAAATGAACTGTCCTAAATCCTTGCCTCTTCTATTCAAGAAAGTTGGGCTCACCATAATGCCCACTAAAACGTGACCCAAACTTTCTTGAATAAAAGAGGCAAGGATTTGGGATTCTTCATTTTATGTCAATGTTTGGATGGTTGATAAAAAGAACTGATGACACTTGAAGGGCATTTGTGTCTTTTCAAGTGTCACATAACAGCTGGTTAATGGTAGGTACTGGATTGGCAGGTTTTGAAAGTTTGGGTACTGAAGTGTTGCGTTTTGAAGTTCGGGGATCAAAGTGGCACTAGGCCTAAAGTACAGGGTACTAATTGGGAATTTTCCCTAAATATTTCTTATATTTGTATTCTTTGTGCTTTAACACACCCTTTTTGGATTGGAATCTAATGGAAGTGTTGCTATGATTTGTTTTTTTCTTTCCAATTTAAATACTTGTTGGTTTGTTTGACCCACAATTAAATCCATTTCTCACTATATTTTTTGTAATAAAAAATTAGGTTTTATTTACTTGTTATCATGTGCTTCTATTCTTAATTATTGCTTCAATTGGAATTGCAAGAATACTTGGTTTTAAGTAAGATTTTATCAGTAGCTTAAGCATATTTTTAATTCTTACCAGCTTAATATAAATTATAATATTAGTTGTATGATAATATATTTTATTAAATTTAGTAATCTTTTAATGTTCTTCATTTATTTGTGTGCTAAATCAGATGTAAGACTAATTTTCAATTTCATCACAATGATTCTTTCTTTATTCATTCTAGCTGCTTTTGCTTAATCATTCTAAGACATTTTATAATTATAATTTAAAGCCTTTTTTCAGTTTTATTTTTTTTCTTACTCTATATCTTCCTCCATAATTAATTTGTATTATTCTTTCTCTATATTTTATATAGTTTTCTTGGAATTATTATTTTATGAGTTCTATTATTTTAGTCACTTAGTTGATCTCTTCTAGATGATAATTGTTGCACTTCAAAAGTTTTTTATTTATATGACTACTATTGCATTTTTTTAGCAATTGGTTGTATTTTTAGGTGAGTTCTCTAACTATATTTAGAAATTTTTTATACTTTTGTTCAAATTGTTTAATATGTTTCTCTTTTTATTATTAATACTAACCCAAATATTGCATTCCATTGCATGTAAGATCATTTAAATACTTCGGGTTTGAGCAAGCATATTCTTGGATTAGTTCTATTTTAGGATATTAGAGTCATTATCTTTGACTACAAGAGCTTAAGACACGATTTTGATTCCATTAGTTTTCAATTTACTACACACTCTGCCATTCGCTAACCCAGCATGCTTTAAATTCTTCTCCATGTAATGAAAACTTGAAAAGCTTTTTTTTTTTTTAATTGAATTAACTTAAAGGCTTCTCCATTTAAATTCAACTACTGATTCCGTGAATTTAATTGAATTAACCTAAAGGATTCTTTTTATTTTTTTTTTGAGAACAGATCTAAAGCAAATATATTGATTTGGGAAATCTGATACAATCAAATCATGAATAAAACTTGGTGGGGAAGAACAAGTTTTAGTATTTTGAAAAGAAGAGTAGGGGAATCCTTTGACAGAAGCTTGATTAAATTCAAGCTTGTTATGAGAAGTCTATTGCCACTTTTGTTATGAGAAGTCGCCCCATTAAGCAAAGGCATTGGTTGGAAATTGTGTATGGAGGTTGTTGCTACTAAATCTGGAGCCAAGGGCAGCTTAGTAACTTCTGAAATTTGAAGGCTGAGGGTCCCACCTGCTAAGAGTGAAAAGATATTAGAGTCCCTTGTGTTGGCAAGGACGATATTAAGGACCTTGTTGAGAAGTACTTTATTCTTAGGGACTATAGGGTTAGAGTTCCTTGTATTGGTGATAGGCTGTGGTTCAACCATGAAGGCGAGGTGGTTCTACCACCAGTCATGGACCTAACATTCCATTGATTCTATCCGCGATTCATTGCTAGACAAGGTGCTCGAGGAATGCGTTGTTACCTTCTTGAGCTATTATTAACTTTGTCAAGACTTTTAATGTGTCTGACTTGTTTCCTTTGAAGATGGTCTCATGTTCTATTGGCCTCTGCGACAAGGTAGAGGTCCTGGTCCAACAGCTGAAACAGGTGCAGGAGAAAGTTGATTGTTCCAAGCACCAGACTACTGAGGCCTAGGTAGTGAGGGAATCAACTGAAGCCAAGGTGTGAGAAGAGAATAAGCGTTGGAGGAAGGTTGAGGCCGAGGTCATGGCCAAGAGGGAAATGGAAAGCTCGAGGAGTCATCCACCAAGGCCATTGCTAATTACAAGGCCTTAGAGGAACACCAAAAAGACTTGGTTAATTTTGCTTTTCGGGCGTATCTGGAGTAGTTGGATCCTTTCCCCGAGGGCTAGAAGTTGGTTAAGGTTGTTGAGATGAGCAAGGAACAAGGTGGCGATGCTCTTCATCCAACCGATGAATAGGAGGTCACCGCCGCAAGGACCAATGCTGGGGCTGAGGGGCAAATTGGGGATAGCCAATAAAAATATCTTCTTGATAGTTGTTCAGGCCTATGTACCCTTTTTATATGTTTTCTCCTTTTTCTCTTTATTTTTATTTTTATTTTTTTTTTTGTAAGGGGCCAAGGTGCCCCCCTTTCAGCAGCTTGTGCAAAAAAATCTTAATCAATACAAGACATTTTTTGCTTTAGTGTATTTATTTAAGTGTACATGTGTCATGGTACTTAGTCAAGTAAGTAGTTAGTCTAGGCTCTTTGCCGTCAGCCAAGGTGTTTTGACCTCGACCAAGGTTAGTCTAAGGCCCTTAACTACAAACATTCAAATAAATGGCCGATGTCCCTAGGTCTCGTGTCTAGTTGAGGGGGCCTGTTAGGCATATAACCTCAAAAAGGTTGTATTCCACAGGCCGAGGCCGACGGTTGAGGAGATTTTGGCTACATAGAAATGAGAATGGACAAGATAAATAGAGAGAAACATTTTCTTTCATCGAATTTCACTGTATACAACTTATATCATTGATAGTATATACAAAGGTTTTTTGAGTTTCATGTCCGAGGTATTCTAGTCAAAAGGTGACCGGTCCTACCACTTATCCAATTTTATAAGGCCCCCTCCAAGTTAGAGCCGAGCTTCCCGATGCCAGGTTTAGGAACAATGACTTTCCTGAGGACGAGGTCACCCTCCTGAATCTGATGCACCCTGACCCGAGAGTTGTAGCTTCTGGCCTCCTAGCAGGTCAAGATTGCTTCTAAGTTTTTCACTATTATCAGCTTCGACGTACGCCTCTGTTTGAAGCGTCGGCTGGCCAATCTCTGTCAAGATGACAACTTCTGTTTCGTATATCAAATTACCTTTCGAGGGGGACTTTGTCAATATATATATATATATATATATATAGGGGGTCTTTGTCATTGACCCCATAGTACAGGAGGTCTTTGTAATTTATCCAAAAATAAATAAATAAATAAAATAAAATCAGTCTAACAAGATTAACATTACCTTTGGTTAGATCCTAGTTTGTTAGCAATGCAATTTCATTTACACTGGTGCAAAAACATGGGAGTATAAATGAAGTGAATACAAATTCTGATCTTTTTGTTCTAAATTTTGCTTTTGTTTTGTTAATTTGCATTGAAAATGAACTATGACAAAACTTAAGACTATGTTTGTTTGTTGTACAATTTCATTTTCACTAGTAAAATGCTTGAAAGATCAAATGAGAAGAAATTGTAAATTTTGGTCCATGTTTGCTTTGGGTTTTATTTTATTTTATATTTTCATGTTTTATTTTACTTCATCTGCACTAAAAATAAACAAAACAAAATAAAACCTATAATCAAATTAAACCATAATTTGGACTCAACTTATTTGCACTGTCATGCTTTTACATAAGTGCAAATGCGAGTCACGCTTCAAACAAATAAGTCATAAAGCAAAATAAAATAAAACCCTGAGCAAAAGTGAATTAGAATTTACACATTTTTTATTTGTACTCCCATGCAATTGTATAAGTGCAAATAAAATTGCATAACAAACATATCCTTAATTGAAGGGTCCATTATATTCGTGGGACCCTTAGGAATTTCGGGTTAAAAAGAAAAACAAGTAGGTCCAATTATGCTTGCCTGCTCTGGAACTATTCCAACTACAGTTGATAGATAATATCAATTAAATAGCATAAGCAACATAAGAACAAACCAATCCATTTAATTAATAATATACCTAACTTTCAATAAACAAAGCAAGTAGAATGTTCAGAGCTAGATCATGGGCAACAGAGAGAAGATGACAATTATGTCACGAGATCTTCTGACATATGACTCAGATACAGGAATGAACACATAAAAGACAAACAAGCAACTACCAATTCCACGTTCCAATCCATATTTCGTCTTGTGGGCCAAAAAAGACAAACGGGCCGAGCTGCTGACATCAGTCTGGGCTGTAAGCTATATAATGGATGGAGCTGAGACTGGTCCAAATTCAAATCATCCAATCCACTGGGCCAGGTCTAGACTAAACAAGAATCTTGACTACTCTATATTGTTGAAAGGGACACTGTTTTGACATTAGCAGCTCTCCTGAAGGATTTATTCTCAGAGCAGTACAAAGGATGATGTTGGCAACACATAGGAAGTGGACGATCTAGTTTAGCAACTTTGGAGTGTGCTGGCTTATTTGTGGGGGCAAGCTCATAAGTCATACCCTACTATATATTCAATTATTTAAATGTGGACATCTCTTAATTTTCTGAGCTTAGAGTGGTCCCTATTTAGTTCCTGCAAAAATTGCCATAACTACTTTCTTTGTAGGGGTTATGACTACTCTATATTGAAAAAATGTTGTCACATCAGCACCATATAGGTGTTGCATTTATTATACAAGAAATCAATATTTAGTTTCATCGTTTATCAAATAATACTAAAAATTATAAACGTTTGGATTTTTGTTCATCGGGCATTTGGGGAAACGTCAAATTCTTATTTCTCCCAATGCCCCAACATTTCTTGAAACAAAATGCTTATGTGACACATTTTTATAGAGTGTTAATCTGAGGTAGAAAGTAAAAAACATTTAGAGTAATGTCCAACCAAACAACAAAAGCAAGAAATGTTTAAAGTGAAAAATGTTTAAACTAAAGTTGTACAAATAAATATTTAAAGAAATAAATGGCCCATCTATAAACGCCCACTGAACCAAACATATCCAAAGTAGTTTTCAAATAAATAATTTTATTCAGGGAGATCCAAGATTGAAAGTCATTATAAAAAGAAAATTAAATTATCAAAGAAAAATCTACTGCCATATTGATAAAAGAACAATACATTGTTTTCATTAAAATAAAAATATTAAAATTCTTTTAAAAATAAAACCCACACCTCTCTTCCTCTCAATTATGACACGGGGTCTCACACAAACTCTCACACTCTCTCTCTCTCTCTCTTTGATAAGTATCTTAGAAATTTTAATATATTTGATATATTTTAAACTAAGATTATATAATTTTATAAATTACTAATTGATATCTTAATTTCATTTTATAATAACATTTTTTGTTTGTGAAAATAAAAATGTTGTTTACCAAACATTTGATAATTAATTTTAGTTGACCTTTTTTGTTAATGATAAAATTAAAAATAGTAAAATAAAAATAATTGATATAATAATTCACATATAATATTTGCATATGTTTTGTGCCTTGAACTTCAATAAAAAATAACATAATAATATCTTTTTGCATGTATTAATTTGTAATATATATATATATAATATGTTCTAGGATTCTTGATTGATACATTATCAATAAAATTGTGTGATTTCTATGCCTCTCGCTATAATAATGTAATATATTTCTTCACAAATACCATTTTAATATACATTTCCTATGTGCTTATACATTAATTATGGCTATTTGACCTTAAATATAATGTTATTAATATATATATGGAATTGATGTGCATTTTCCACCGTATCCAAGCATCTCCATTTTTTTTTTTGTTTCTATTGATGTGTTTCCAAAATGCATCTATATTTGAGCGGTCCAATATAATACTCGTGTTAGACAGTTATGCCCTTAGCTCCAATCAGATTGATGTATCTTTTGATATTTATTGTAATAAAATAAAGTACATAATCGGTTCATGTCATTATGGTGTATTTCTGTGTAATACCCTTAAACTGGACACTTATGAGACTCATGTTAGTTTAGAATCTTCACAGTCGTTGGATAGATCTGGGGAGATTTATCTTGCTAAGGCTGACACTGATGTGCCGCCAAATTGGTTGGGGTGGCTTGTCTCAGTTGCCAGGGTGAGACCTGAGGTACATGTAGTGTGGGTTTTCTTGAAACCCTGAACCGGACCGAAATTCCAGTATTGCCTTGGACCTTGGAGATAGATGGGCAAAACTAGAATGTTACACCTGACCCCTAGACTCGATTATGGTACTACGCCAGGTGTCGGATTGAGTTGTCTTTAATAAGCCAATCAGTGAGATCCTTAGAGGGGGTCAAAACTTGGGTATGTTGGGACAGTCCGAGAATTCATCTGAGTGGGTGATCATAGTGACAGGATCAACCCCTTTGTCGAACAAAGTGAATGATCGGGGATGCACTCTCTCTGATGGAAACCTAAACTGCCGGCACTCTCTCTGAAGAGCTGTCCTGCTGATCTTGCTGATCCTGCTTCACCACACACTGTACCATCTTCAGTGGAAGCGGGTTTTGGTTTTCTCCTTGGGCGTGAACATCTTCATTGGGAATTACTGCTACTCCGTATCAGGTATATCCCTCTCTTCCCTTTTGGTTTCAGATCTGGTCCGGTTTGGTTCAAGATTGATCATTGAAAATGCGGTTTTCTAAAATAGGGAATGTGATTCCCAGATGGGAGAGAGAGAAATTTTTGAAATTTCGCCCGACCTTCCTACAAGGTTCAGCCATCCATATGATGGATTTCTCATCCCTTCAACTCGATACGGATACTTTAATCATAGGTAAATGTTGTCGAATTTGGGTGATCTTAGTATCATTTGATTTGGAATTTTGGGCTCTATGTACCTATGCTTTTAGATTTCTGAATTGACGTGAGATAAGGTTTAGAACCTAAATGATCCCAATTGGACGATCAAAATCGATTCCAGCTTTGGGTCTTAATATAAAGAGGTAAATGGTGTTGGATTTGGGTAATCTTAGTATCACTGGATTTGGAATTTTTGTCTTTATCATATTGTTCTATTAGATTTTTGACTTGATGTAAAATAAGGACCAATTCATGATCAAAATGATCCCGATTAGACAATCAGAATTGGTTTTGGCTTCAGAACTTTAAATGAAAGTGTAAATGTTATTGGATTTGGGTGATCTTGGTATCGTCAGACTTAGAATTTTGGGCTCTATGTACTTGTACTATTGGATTTCTATCTTGATGTGATATAAGATTCATGATCAAAATGATCTCAATTAGACGATTAGAATCGATTACGGCTTCAGGTCTTAAGATGAAGGGGTAAATAGTATTGGATTTGTGTGATATTAGTATATCATCATATTTGAAATTTTGGGATCTACCTATCAGATTGGATTTATGACATTAGGATAGGGATAGGAAAAATTGCAACCAAGGGTTGGGATCAGTTCTAGCTTTGGATCTTATGACGAAGAGGGAAATAGTGTCGATGTCGGATTTGGGCAGTCTTAGTATCGTTGGACTTGGAATTTTAGGCTTTACATATCCATAGGTTTGATTGGATTAATTTGGTGGTTTAAATAAAAAATACCAAAAATAGCCCTAAGTCAACTGAGGGTTTGGCTAAAGCATTGCTTGAAAATCAAAGTATTGCAGAGAGATAGAAAAAGACTAGAAGGGTGAAAAAATGGGGTGTTTATAATGGGAACATTTAAAATACATGAATCTTTCTCTCCCTCTCTATTGGAAAAGTTTTGTTTTTATTGTTTTGCCTTTTCCCTTGTTCTATCCTATTGAAGCATGTGAAAACACCTTGTCCCACATTGCTTGGGAAAAAAAGTGGAGTTCAACTTATAAGATAATTTGCTATCTTTATGGGTAGGGGCCCATTGGATAAGTTATGCATTGTGTTCACGTGTTTGTGGGGGGTTGTCTGTATACATGCACCACACCATATCCTTTTTTAAATGATTGTGTTTTAAGTTTTTTTTTTTTTTTTTTTTGCTTACATTCCATTTAACCTTATTCTAACCATTTTCTATTTTATTTAAATGTGTTTTTGGTCTAAACGTTGTGTCATCTTCTTCCTTTTGTCTCTTCAAATGGGTGGTTTGCACACTATTTAGGAGAGTCATCTCTTTGTGAGGATGCTTTTTGTGTCTATTCAAAGTGGTTGAAAACTCTATACAAATAGAGTATTGCTGAAGTTGGTAGCATAGACTACTACAATTGTGTTTCCATTGTTTTATATCCATCAAATTTGAGCATCTTCCAATTAATGATTTATAAAGGATTGGTAAGTGATGTTGTCTGATTTGAGGTGTCCCGAACCGAGAAAGCAGTCAGATAATCCTGTCAACTGGACAAGGCTGAGGTGGAAGGATGAAGTCATGCACTGGGATCTGCAACCAAGAGGGAAAGTCAAAGGCCCGAGGAGTTGTTCCCCGGGTAGGCACTCCAACGCTCAGGTTAATTGGATGACAAGGTAGATGGTCGGGCCGAGCAAGTGAGAACAGTGCTGGTTCGAGTAGAAGAGGTGGGTGCAAGAAGGCTAAGTCCAAAAGTGCTTTACCTTGAGTGGAGATTACCTATTTATAGATGGATGAGGTCCTCTGCCGAGGTCTTCGGGATAACTACTCTTCCCCAATAGAGTTAAGTTCCCGATCCATGCAGGACACTCCTTCTTGGTTATGATTATCTGTCGTGCACGGCACTGACGTTGATGGAGAGAGATGATGACCACGAAGGCCATTACGTGGAATTTTGATCTAGCTTGACCATAACCCAAACACCACTCCCCCAATTCTAAAGTTGAGGAGTGTAGTGATCAGCCACAGTTAGGTGTGGAAGAGCTCTACAGTTTTCAGCTGAGGAACTTAAAGATTTCTCCTTGGGTTGAGTTGTTTAGATAGTGCTGAATCCATTGGTTACACATGTGCAGAGTGCGATGTTGAATCGATGCCATCGATTTGACTTGATCTAGGTTGTTGGTTGGCCTTATAAAAAGGGGGTGAATAACCATTTCACTCTGTCATTTGCAAAGAGTCTACTCTTTGGAGTTCGGCGAGAAATAGTCCTTAGTTGGTGCTTCGGTAATTCCATGGTGTAATCCCGTCATTCTTCTTGGTAAGATGTCTTCATCTTCTTCATCTTTTGTTCTTCCCATTCCTCCTCTTCCTTTGGTTCGTTGAGTAGTGAGTCTGAGCTGGGGTCTCATGTTGAGGCTACCGCGCTCATGGTCTGTGAGACCGATGGCCATGGAGCCGAGGTCAACAGGGTCGGTGGTGAGGTTGAAGCGGTGGAGGAGGTTGTGGTCTGGGGGACCGGGGTCGACGACACCGGGGAAGATATTGTGTCGGAAGAGGGGCCCAGTGTCCTTGTGCGGCTCGACAGCTACTTTGCATCCACTACTTGTTGTTTGACTCTAGGAGACTTGGCTCGAATCAGGGCCTTGTACTATATTGCCATGGAGTACGAGTTGAGGTGCCCGAGCGCTAGTGAGTGGGCTACCTCAACTCGGCCTAGTGAGCTCTACGTTTATGAGCACAACCTGATAACTGGGCTGTGATTTCTTTTGAGTGAGGGTATTGCTGTGGTGCTAAGGTAGTACCCCGTCCAGCCGGTCCAACTAATGCCCAACTCTTTTAGGTACTTAGTCGGCCTCCTTTTCTATTGCTCAGTCCACAACATAGATGTTAGCCTGCCGATGTTCTCTTATTTCTTGCACCTAAAAAAGCACCAGTAGGGTTACTACTATTTCTCTGCTCGGCAGCATAACAAAGTGCTTGTCAGGGCTCCCTCCTTGGTGAAGCACTGGTAGGAGAGATTCTTTTTCGTGCGCTGCCCGGGGGGTTGGCCCTTCCTTGTCGAGCTACTTGTTCCGAGGACCAAGGTGAAGGCGGTGAATGATGAAGAGCTTTCTAGGAAGCAGTCGGTGGCCATAATGATGGTAGAGAGGATTGACATGCAAGAATACACATCGTTCTTGATGCTGCTCCGTGCTAGGTTGATGAACGATGACCAAGCACTATTAGCCCGGTCCATAGGTTATGCGGTCTTCCTTTCCTTTGTTTTTGAACTCTTTACTTAGTACTAACTTTGTGTCGACTTGTGCAACAGACATGGCGAGTGTCGAGGAACTGAGTAGGCGCATGAGGGCTACAACGGAGAGTAGAGCTCAGGCGGCCAAGGCTCTGAGTGCGCAGCAAGGGTGCTTGGTGGAGAGCACACCTTGGTAGGGGAAGAGGTTGAAGTTCCTAGAGGAAGTCGTTGTCATCAACGCTGAGGAGGCCACTGCTTAGTTTAATTGTTTGTCGCTACTGAAACATGTCACAATGGAGAGTTCGGTCAGAGCATATGTGTTGCGGTGGTATGTTTGGCCACAGGACACCCTGGAGTTAGAAGGGGTGTTCAAGCAACTTGCCCAGGGTCTAATGCGCCCCGACATTAGGTAAGAGGTCGACAGTTATACCAGCAGCTTCTTGGAGAGTGCAACCATGCATCAAGCTGTTGCCATGAGTTTTACTTCTTTTGTTGTTGTTTTATCGCCTTTCTTTCCCCGTACTAATGACTTGGTGTTTTGTAGTCTATCTGCTTGGTTGTCGGTCTTGTCGACCGTCTTCGCACATTGTGATACATCTATGAGTCGTGGGAGGTCGAGTACGAGCAGATGAAGGTGGAGGTTGTTGAGCTAAAGTCCAAGCTGGGTGAGTTGAAATGTGGTGTCAAGGAGAGAGGTGACACCGTCCATAAGCTGAAGACCGCGTCCACGACTTGAAGGGGGCACGGGATGCACTGAGGAAGGAGCTTGCCTACGTTGAGGAGAAAGTTTCTAGGGCAAAGAAGGAAAGCGTCTCAGAATATAAGGCTTTGAAGGCCTACCAGAACGACCTGGATGACCACGCCACCTTGTCTTGGCAGGAGGGATTCGCTCTTTACCGGCGAAGGGTCGTGTGTTGCTTCCCAAAGGTGGCCGAGCTGTTCAGGGGTTCAGCCCGTTCGACCCCCTTATGCTCGACAGGGAAGATGCCACTGCCAATGTCCAAGATTGAGCCGAGGAGCCTCCAACTAACGAATGAAGCACCCCACTTCTCTCTCTTTTTTTTGTTGTAATGTATGTAGCTCGGTATGTCGAGCTTTCATCCATGTAATTAACTTTGCGATTAATGAAAGACTTAAGATTTTTGTCGAGCATTCTTTCCAGTTTCTTTCCCTTTCTTTACTATTATCCTTTGGAAATGATTCATTGTGGATCTCGGTTTTGTGTTGGACGAGGTGTCCGATAGCTGAGGTCATGAGTTCCATGGCCTTGGTATTGTGCTGGCCGAGGTGCTTCCAAGCTCTTGATATCTTTGAGGAGCTCAGTGGTGCCTGGTCTCGGGGGGGCCTTGCACTATGACTGGGCTAGTCCTGTTCCTTGGCTGGCTTTACTCTAACGGTTTCTCAGCTGGGTGTGCGAGTTCGATGGTCGTCCTCTTGCCCTTTGGGGCGGGGACGTCGTTCCTGCGTGGGCCTCAGCCGTTCTAGGTAGGCCAAGTCTGTTAATCGCACCAGTTCGGCTCAATGGTGTCATGTGAGCATGTGTACAGTGATGAGTGTGTGTTGTGCTTGGACGCTTTAGCTGTTAGGGTTCAGCTAGGCAGGTATGTTTTGTGCCTGGAGACCCCAGCCGTTAGAGTTCAGATGGGGAGTGTGCACAATGTGCTTATCAATCATATGCAAAAATGTAAGACTTTATTACTTTGATAGTGTGGAGTTGGCTACTAATAGTACATCCTTAGGTTCTCGGAATTCCATCTCCTCAGCATCGGCTTCTCATTGAGATCTTCTAGTTTGTAGGTGCTCGGGCCGAGGACTTTAATCACCCTGTATGGACCCTTCCAATTAGGTTCGATCTTCCCTTCTCTTGGTGTTGGTACTATCACTTTATGGAAGACGAGGTCCCCTGTCTTGAACTCCATCCTCTCTCCTTTGAACTTTAGAATCATAGTACTTGGCCATCTTATGTTGTTGTGCAACCATCCTGAAGTGATCTTGGTCTTAGGCTTCCTCCACTAGGTCGAGCTCTACACAGAGATCTTCACTGTTCGTCTCGCCATTCTAGAGCTCGGTCCAAAAAGTAGGAGAACCAATTTCGTGGTATGGTTCTATAGGCCCAAAGAATGCTTGGTAGTTCTTCAACTCATATATCATTGGCCTTGTCAAGCCTAGTCTTCAAGCCGTGGAGCAAAATTCGGTTGATCACCTCAGTCTGTCCGTTGATCTGTGGTTGGTGAATGGTTGTGGTCTGGTGATCTATTTTGAGCTCTACACAGAAGGCCTTGAACTTCCAATTGATGAACTGGGAGCCATTGTCGGTAATGAGAACCTGAGGGATGCCAAAGTGACAGATGATGTTCTACCATAGGAATCCCTGGGTGTTCTATGCAGTGATGCATGCTAGGGGCTCGGCCTCCACCCACTTAGTGAAATAGTCCACCATGACGAGGAGATACTTCTTCTACTCAGCCACTGTGGGGAAGGCCCCAAGGATGTCTATACCCCATTGGGCGAAGGGCCATAGACTGGTAATGGGTGTTAGGGGAGTCTTTGGTTAGTGGTAAAGGTTCAAGTGCCTCAGACATCGGTCACACTTCCTGACGAGTTGAGTTGCATCCTACTTCATGGTGGGCCAGAAGTAACCTTGCTGAGGAGCCTTATAAGCCAAGGTTCGAGCATTGGGGTGATCTTTGCAAATACCCTCGTGTATCTCCCTAAGGACGTAGTCGGCTTCTATTGGAGGGAGACACCTTAGGTTGGGGAGAGTATGTGACCGGTGATAGAGTTGTCCTTGGATAAGGCAGTACCAAGCTGACTTGTGGGCGAGCCTCTTTGCTTCAGTTCGGTTGATCGGGAGGGTGCCATCCTATAGGTATTGTATTATGGGGTCCATCCATTACGGCTCTTGTTGAACATGGAGGATTAGTAGGGTTGTCTCTGAGATGTTGGGCTATGCTAGGATGTCCATCCTAACAGTCGTGCCGAGGTCTGTGTGGAGTGAGCTGGCGAGCTTTGAGAGTGCATCAGCTCAGGGGATTTGTTGTATGGTGAAGTGTTTGAGTCATTGAATGAGCCCTTGCACCTTTTACAGGTAACTTGCCATAACTAGCACCCTTGCTTCAAACTGGCCGGTGGCCTGGTTGATTACCACCTAGGAGTCACTGAAGGCCTCAACTCACCCAGTTTTGAGGTCTAGGGCGAGCTGAAGTCCGGCTATTAGAGCTTCGTACTCAGCCTCGTTGTTGGATAATTTGAACTCAAACTTGAGGGTGTGCTCTAGGATGGTGTTGTCTGGGCTGAGGAGAATGAATCCGATTCTACTACCTTGCTGGTTGGGCGAGCCATCCACATGAAGAGTCTAGGCCGGTGGGACCTCGGCTAGATCCTGTACTGAGAAGATGCACTCGGCTAGGAAGTCGGCCAAGGCCTGGGCTTTGATGGTGGGCCGAGACACATAGTCAATATCGAACTCGTTTAGTTCCACACTCCATTTGACTAGGCGGCCAGACGTCTCTGACCTATGTAGGACTTGCTTGAGTGGCTGATCGGTGAGTACACGGATGTTGTATGCCTGAAACTAGGGCCAGGGTGACCTTCTCCAGGTTTGAGTATCGTGTCTCTGCGCCTGTGAGGACTTTGTTTGTATAGTAGATCGACCTCTAGGTCTGACCTTCCTCGTTCCTCCTTTACCAAGACTAAGTTGACCACCTCGTTTCCAGCCAACAAGTAGAGCAGGAGTAAATCTCTTGGGCTCGGCATTATGAGCAAAGGTGGCAAACTCAGGTATCCTTTTAGTTCCTTGAAGAATGACAAGCATTGGTCCATAGACATTGACATGAACCTGCTCAAAGTTGCTATTTGTTTGATGAGGCACTATAATTCTTTGTAGGTTTGAGATGACTGCACATCGAGGATGGATTGAAATTTTTCTAGGTTTTCCTCGATCCCCCTCTGCGTAACCATGAACCTCAAGAACTTGTCGGAGCCAACACCAAAGACACACTTCATCAGGTTCAACTTCATTTGATATTTCCTGAGTGTGCCGAAGACTTCCTTGAGGTCGGCTAGGTGTTGCTCGGCTTTCTTGCTCTTCACCAACATGTCGTCCACATAGGCCTGAACGTTTTGATCGAGCTAATCTTTAAATATATAATTCACCAACCGCTGGTAGGTAGCACCGGCGTTCTTTAGGCCAAAGGGCATCACCTTGTAGTAGTATAGTCCTCGATCAGTGATGAATGTTGTCTTCTCGTAGTCGTCTGGATGCATTTGGATTTGGTTATAACCTGAGAACGCATCCATGAAACTTAGGAGTTCATGTCCCGCCATTGCATCGATGAGCTGCTCGATCCTCGATAGGGAAAGTTATCTTTAGGACAGGCCCTGTTCAGTTTGATGAAGTCAATACAGATCCTTCACTTTCCATTGGCTTTCTTGACCATCACCATGTTCGCCAGCTAGTCCAGATAGGTCACTTCTTGGATGAAGTCGACGTCGAGCAGTTTCTGGACCTCCTCATTGATCACCTGCCACCATTCTAACGCCCTTGGGGTCAATCCTTGGCATATCTGCCGCTGACCAAGCGAACACGTTGGCGTTGTCCTTGATTAGCTGCACAATGTCATCCTAAAGATGGTCTTCTTGGAGGGATCCAACTTGCACCATCTTCTTGAGGTCTTCACTAGAGAGAGGTACTTGGATGAGGTCTTCCATAGGTTGCTCACGCTGTATCCGCAGTTCATCTCTCAGGTCCATGTTCTTTGTGCTAAGTGTTTCAATGACGTGGGGTCTTCCTCGGAAGGCCATTAGGTAGCATTGCCTTGCGGGCCTTTGGTTCCCATGAGCAACGCTCACTCCATATGGGGTCGGGAACTTCATGACCAGGTGGTATGTGGAGATCGAAGCCCGCAGAGCGTTCAAGGGCGGCCACCTGAGGATGGTGTTGTAGGGGGAGAGGACTTGGACAACTATGAAGTCGACCATCGCCGTGGTGGTGATGTCGTGTCGTCGTCCCCTACCAACAGCAGTAGGGTGTCCCTAGAGAAGCCCACCAGAGGAGTGTTGATTGGAGTGAGATGATCCCTACTGATGTCGAGCTGCTTAAAGGCTTCTTCAAAGAGGATATCAGCCAAGCTCCTAGTGTCTACCAAGATGTGTCGGACTTCAAAGTTTGCTACTTCTGCAGTTATCACAAGGGTGTCATCATGTGGAATCTGGACCTCCCTGAGATCGTCTCCGGTGAAGGCGATCGGATCATCCTGATGCCATCTCTTCTGCTCCCCGTCTTTGACCTGGTGTAACTTGGCATATGCCTTACCCGGTCGTGCTGCTCTCCCCTAGGAAGCCATCCCGCCTGAGATGACCGCAATGACTTCTAATGGCGAAGCTCAGGTTAGTGGTGTGTCGGGCCGACGTGCTTCCTCCTTTGGCTTATGCTCCTTGATATTCAGGAACTTGCTGAGGTATCTACGCCTGATGAGGTCCTCCAAGTGGTGACATAGATCGCGATAGCTCTCAGTCTTGTGGACTGAGATCGGTGGTTGTGGTGGACGTTGGTCGAGTTGTTCTTTCGCTAGTATCCGGGTGGAAAGATTTAACTTGTTGTGAACATCATGTGCACGGGACCAGACTGAAGAGTCTGGTCTTCTGGATGACTGTTGTCTTTCATGGTCAAACCGGACCCTCTGCCTATCCGAGTGGCACTTTTTGGGGTCCTTAGTGCGAGGATCAGCCATAGTAAGTGCCTATGTGGTAGGGTGAACAGTCTGAAGGGCTTGATTTGGCTGTCCCAACGTCTTCTTCATTGCAAGAATGTGGTCGACCTTCTGTTGCATCGCCTGGAATTGCATAGTATCGACCATGGTCTGCTATTAGGGCTCTCGAGGTGGAGAGTTGCGATGAGAGCGTGAACCCCGAGATGGGAAGCGATCTTCAGAGTGGTCAGATGTGTGTTTAGGCATGGTTGTCTTGAGTATGCAGAAAGAGGTTTGGGAAATGACTTTTTGTGCATTTTCCACATATGGCTCCAATCTGATATTGTTCGATCCGAGGTGTCCCGAACCGAGGAGGCAGTCGAATAATCCTACCAACTGAACGAGGCCGAGCTGGAAGGATGAAGTCGTGCATTGGGATCTGCAATCAAGAGGGAAAGTCAGAGGCCTGAGGAGTTGTTCCCCGGGTAGGCACTATGACGCTCAAGTTAGTTGAATGAAAAGGTAGATGTTCGGGCCGATCAAGTGAGAATAGTACTGGTCCGAGCAGAAGAGTTGGGTGCAAGAATGCCAAGTCCAAAAGTCCTTTACCTTGAGCGGAGATTACCTATATATAGATGGAAGTCTGTATTTTAGTCGGATGAGGCTTCCAGGGTTGTCGGGATGAGGTCATCCATCAAGGTCTTCAGGATAACTCCTCTTCCCTTGCGAAGTTAAGTTCCCGGTCCATGCAAGACACTCCTTGATTGTTATTATCTATCGTGCATGGCAGTAACATGGCTGGAGAGAAATGATGGCCGCAGAGGCCGCCATATAAAATTCTATCTTGAAAACCAATTTACAAAGAACTGATTGCATCCTAATGAAAAATGCAATTTTAAGAAAAATGACTGCATGTTGAAAACTATCTATAAATAGTATTAGTCAAACTAGTGGGTAATTTTATTGTTCTCTATCCATCAAATACGAGCATCTTCGACTGGTGATTTACATAGAGAATCAATTGCTCAAGTTACAATCAGTGAAATATGCGGAGAGAATGAAGTCAGGGACAAATGACCAAGTGTACAAACTAGAGAAGATGGACCACTTGGATCTATTGACAAACTGAGCCAAAAGTACATTTATCTCAATAGTACCCTGCAGTCGGCGACAAGAGAAATAATACGCCAAGAGGAGCTTGAAGATGTAGCAGTTAATGTCAAGGTTGAAAATATTGACACGTATTGGCCCGTATCGACCGATACGTATCGTTCTGGGACCCTTCCGATACTTCTTCGTTTCGGTCTAAAACTTTAAAGTTATACAATAAAGCTGGTCAAGGTTTTTAAAATCAAACCGGACAATGAACCGATTGAATGGTCTGACCAAATAAATGGCCCATCTAACCAAAAAAATTAAAGCAATTAAACAAAATAAAAAACAGCCAAAACCGTTGAATGGTTTAGATGATTCAATCGCCTGGATCAATATTTGATAATTAAATCAATAATTTTTGACAAAATAACGGTTTTAGGGTAAAACGGAACCAATCACCCGACTGATTCCCAATTTTTCTGGTCTGATCCGATTTTGAAAACCAGGGTTCTGGTAAAGTCTCGTGCAAAAACTTTAATTGGGTTAAGCTTCATCTCAAACCCAGCCAAAGCTATTAGACCTAAGCACAATCGTATTATGGGTTCTGGTTAGGCTAGAACCTGGCAAAGTTACATGCAGCAAATAAAAGAGGTCTATTTATCTACCGGCTGCTTAGTTATTAGAAGCATTTTTTGTTCTATAAACCATAATTGTAGAAGGTAAAACGAAAGGATGAAAGTTCAGGATCTAAAAAGGCAGTAGATAGGAAGAGATTATTACTAATAATAGGTCTTAATTTACTATATATTTACCTTGAGAACCTATCTGATATTTGATGTGCTAATTATATCAAAAACACTATAGTATTTTTTATTTTGTATGGGTAAAATTGTAATGATAAAATCTAGGACTGGAAAGAATGAAAATGTGGGAGAGTAGTTATTTTATGCAGAAAAATGGCAAACTTTAGGACTCTATTCAGTCTACCCCTTCAAAGAGGCGAAGAACCTACATAGCTGGGACCAATGTTGGACAATGGCCTTTTTTTATGGGCAAAATTGGCCTCGAAAAAACAAGATGCAACAGTTTGTCTGGTGCTACTTTTTTATACAAGCTATAGGCGTATCAGCTTCTCTTAGAGTAAGGCTTCAACACATAATGGATGTGTAGTTGAAACTGAGCTGAGGCACTTGATGGATGGCCCATCCAAAGGTTCTGCCATTTGATGGCTCCTTTAATTGTTCATTTCACCATTCTAGGTGCCTAGAAAGAATGCAATCATCAATGGAAGGAATACTGACCACCCACTTGAGAATTTTTCCTTAGGCTATGTTTGGTTTGAAGGAAAAGGTAAGGAAAGGTAAGAAAAGGTAGGCAAATCTATACAAGATTTGTAAAGGTTTTCCTACCTTTTCTTTCATTTCCTTTCTCTACTTTTTCCTTCAAACCAAACACAGCCTTAATGTATCTTCAACTTGAAGGGCTGATGTTGCCAATTCTTACAGTTTGTGAGGGGACCATCTGATTTGGCAATAACTTGGAATACTGCCACCAGCCCATGGCAGACTCATAATATATTTTAGTTGTTTTCCATGTGGGAAACAGCTCTTCTGCCTTTATATCTCATCAAGAGATCCTTTCAGCAGGACTTTAGAGGGAGAAGAAGGTGGGGTGATTCAAAATTAGTGGCCAAACGGATGCATACCACAGGATGACAATTTGAGGTCAGCTTAATTTCAGTCTGTAAATTAGGGGTGCAAGTCGGGTTGCCCCGACTTAACAGTTTACACTATTTCGGGCTCGGATTTCAGATTTGGCCTATTGAAATTTTGACAAAATCCCAACCCTAACCTGGAAAAATTGCACTCCTATAAATGGCTCGCTCTATGCTAAGTAAGTTTTAATAACCAAAAAAAGAATAAACCCAAAAAAGTTCCGACTTAAACTGTTGCATTCTTAGGGCAAAATTGTACGTATACATACTTGGCCAATCTAAAGGGTTGCCTATCTGATGGATGGTTGAAATTAGCTGCTGCATCATCCTTCTTCCTGGTGAGAGAATTGGGGGCCATGTCCAATGAAGGATGTCCATAACCCAAATTTAATCCTCAAGCCCATCTCTCTCTCTCTTCTTTTCACAGACACAGGTAATTGGGTTGTTTGGTAAAGAAGTCTAAACAACTTAGGAAACTTCCCCATCCGGCAAAAAGTCTAAAAGTTGTTCCTTAATTCCATTACTCACTCTCTATCTGATATGTATGTGTATTAAAGCTGAGATGACCCACAAATGGGTTTTTCTCTCGAGTCTGGATCTCCTATCCATACAAATTCTGTCTACGTGGTTTACCCATGTAATAGCACAGTCACACATGAAGAACATCTCATCTTCCTACATAATATTATACAGGGGAAGATGTTCTCAATTCACGGGGATAGTGTATTATAGATAGACATGGGCAGAGTTATTGAGTACAGGAGATCCGGAGTCTTCTCTCTCTCATTGGCTTGACTAGCCCCTTAGTTTAAAAAGCTCAATCATGCCATATGGAACATGGGTCCTACCAAATAATTTGTTGAAATCAATCCTTTCGTATCTCCCTTTTTCCTGCCGAAACCAAATAACTTCATCATTCATTTACTACCGAGTACACGTATTTACATGCATACTAAATATCAACACTAGCGAGAGGAAACGGTAGTAGATGAGATAAAATATTTTTGCAAAGATATTACAATAACGATATCATCACTTTGAAGATATGTTTTGCATACTTATAATGTCATGTTCAAGGCTTGATATTGGAGACTAAAGTATGAGAAGAATACTAAGAGCAACTGACAAAATGTCATTTTAGTTAGTTAGAATTGAAAAATAGGGCTTTGAACAAATTTTGACTATAAAGAAATGGAAAATAGAAAAATTAATGCAAAAATCATGCTTAGAGGCTGGATGAGAGAGAGCAGTGATCGGACAGAAACATTGATGGATACAATATCAATGGCCAAACCATTTGCAAGTCCAACAAAGAACCTAATTTCTTCAAGTACTATTTCCGGTACAGCTCAGAGATCCTCTTACAATTCCCTGCAGGAATTCCTTGTAGTGGAACAAATTTTATTAATACTGAATTTGATTGACATCTTGGCTATCAAAAGGGAGACTTCTCTCCAAATGTCGTTAAGTTGGTATCCAAATTCATCACAAATAGGCTTAAGGGGGCATTTTTTTTTCGGATTTTGAGAGGGGGGAAAGTTGGTCAATGGGATTTTGGTTCCCATTGACCAAGAATCCCTTCTTCTTTTTTCTTGGTACCACTTACCCGGGTAAATAACTTTCCCACGTAGGGGGAAAGTTGCCAACACTTAAATAGGACAAAAATGCCCCTTCTAATAATGGATTTTTATGGCTAAAATGACCATTGCCTTATTTACATGAGGGTAAATGCACTTACCCGGGTAAGTGTTTCCCAGGAAAAACTTACCCAAGTAACTGCAATTACCCGGATAAGTAACTTACCGAAAAGCAAACAAGGCATAAAAGCAAATGGAAGGGTTTTTCTAAACCACAGCTTTAGGTTGCGGCCTTTAAGTATTAGTTGTTGGAAGTTGGAAATATCCATCCAACCAAGAATGCTATCATAACCATTAAAAAAAAAATATTACTAAAAGATTAAGAGGAAAGGTGTTGTGAAATAATTAAACTCAAAATAATGACCTAATAATGGAAGAAACTCTCAATTTTAGTAGAATAAGACATAGAGAACCATAGGACATGAAAAACACAGATGCTGAAAACATAAGAAGGGATGAAGCCCTGATGAAGAAGAAAAAGAAAATAAAGAAAAAAAATTAATACCTATTGAACCGAGAAGGACTTGAGGCTGAGGAGGGAATATTAAAAACGTCAAAGAATTATGGCTGAATCTCCATGGAGTGGGTTTCACCAAGAGAAGATTTTGTGGAGAAACTGATCCTATTTTGGGCACCCACTAGTCCACTACAATAAAGACAGTAAAAGATCAAAATAACTTCTATATTAGCTAATTAAACATACTTAAATAAGGTATTTATGTGCTTAAATAAGAGTCTTGATATCAAAATGTAGAGGCTCTTTTTGTCATTCAACTAAAATAGCTCACATGTGTGAAGAGTGAAAAATCAAAGAGCAACGTGTGAGACTTGTGGTGATAGACATTTCAACTCTCACACATTCCTCTTTATATTATAGATATAGATGAGCAAATTCATTACTTCTATTTACATGTAAAATATAATATTTATCAAAGGATTGATGAATATCTAGCTTCTTCCTATTTTACTAATTTATTTAATATTTTTTATCAAAGATAGGAATTCCAACATAAAGAAACTGATTCACCCTTCCCACTATAGCTGTAAATCCGGTCGTGCTGTGGGCCATGCCGGACCTCGCCCATCATTATATTATGTGGGCCGTGTTGTGACATGGCTGCCTAGTATGGTCATGCCGGGCTTGGATTTTCAGGTCTGTGGGCCAGCATGGCACAATACGACAAAGTGGGTCATTCTGACACGGGTCCATGGCTCAGCATGGCACAGTCCATAGCATAACCTGCAGCACAATCCATATATATATTATTATATATAATAATTATATAATAATATATAATATATAATATCATATATATATATATATATAAATTTTTATTTTTAATTTCATTTTATTATTTTATATATAAACAATTGTATATATCAAAATTCACATAACATAAAATTTTAATTTTTTTAATTTATTTTATCTTTTTATTATTTTTTCAAATTTTTTAAAAAATATGCCTCTCATGACCTGGCCCAGCCCATGGTCTAGTCTAGCCCAAGGCTTGGCCTGTGGCCTGGCACGAGCCCTCCTGGGCATGTGCCATGGGTCATGTTGGGTCTAACATCTGAAGTATCCTAGAGGAGGCAAGCACAACCCGCCGAAGCACAGGCGGCCCGCAAAGTCGCGCCTTACCAGCCCAGTACAACCCAATTCACATCACTACTTCCCACAATTAGATGGCTTTATTTGCAGCAAAAAAAGATTGCTCTCTCTCATCCATTTGGCAAACCTATTACTCCAAAATGATTGTAAAATGGATCCCTCCAAATACTTTAAGCCAGTTCATATCTTTCTCTAATTCGTGTTGAATTAGTTTTCTAATCAAATAAAGGGTTGTCCTTGATCAATATAAATTGTGTTTCTTGTTGTGAGTTTTAAAAACAAATCAAAACTATCCGGTATGGATTATGGAAACAAAGATGGTTCTTTAAACAAAAACATTGAAAAATTGTTATTGGTTGTACATATTTAGTTTTATTTATCCCTAAAATTAAAACCGAAAACATGTTCCTAAATTTTTGATTTGTAGAACATGCAGTTTTTATGGGGTGATTCGATAACAATTTCATGAATCATATAATATCTGTAAAGTTCAAAATTTGATTTTGTTTTTTTTTTGAGAAGAAATTTGATTTTGTTTTCTTTTTGAGAAGAAATTTAGTTTTGTTTTAAAAAGCATTATTCGATAACAATTTCATGAATCATATTAGGGGTGTCAGTGGACCGGGTTAATTGGTAAACCTGGCTTGACCTAACCCTAATGGATTGGGTTCAAGGCAGCTGAATAGGGTTTAGGGTCAGGTTAGGGTTCTGGAACTCTAACCCAAGTTGGGTTTGGGTTTATAGCAATCCGACCCATCAGGTCATAATGCTTCTCTTATAATATGTCTTATAATATGTAAGGGACCACCATTTATCAAATATATATATATATATATATATATATATATATATATATATATATAAGGGACCACCACACCATTAGGGGTATGGTTATAATTATTTACAACTCTAAGAGACTAAGACTAACCTAATAAGGCGAAAATGCTAACGTCTTTCCCCTTTATCCTTTTTGAAATCGAAAGGAATTCTTCAAAGAGAGAGATGCACAGACCAAACTGACATTGCAGTCTGTAGATCGGAGATACAGTCACACATACCAGTGTTTCAAGGCAAGCTCAAGGTATTTACATTAATCTTTTTCTCTTTTTAGTTCTCTTCTTATCTTTAGTTTTTCTTTGTTCTTTCTTTTTTTTTTTCTTGTCATCTTCTGTTATATGATTGTACTATTTTTTTTTTATTCTTGTTTTTTCTTGCTTTACCCAAATAGTACTCTATACTCATGCACATGTAAAAGACTAAAAGTTGTTGCCTTGTTTTAAGTTACATTTTTCATTTAATTGAAGTTCTTTCAATAGGTTTATAATAGGTGTAATGGTTGTTACTTGTTATTTCTTGATTTGTTCTTCTTTAATTTGAACACCGTTTGCTTTTCTCTTTTTTGGATAGATAATGTCCAACACCATTTACCTTATTCTAGTTACTTTGTATTATTCTATTTCTATCTCAAAATATAGTTCTTTTAGCCAATTTTTTTTTATTCTTAAATTATTAAATAGGTTGAAATTTGATCACAATTTCACAATAATTTAATTTAGTGGTGTCCGGGGTGGTATCATTTTCAACACCAAAGCATTTTAAAATGCCATCCTCCACCTAAAGTCATTGGTTGGGTCAAGCGGGTCAGTATCGGGTTCAACCCTATACGGTCGGGCGGGCTTGAAAAATTGATATTGCCCACTCGGGGCGGAGTGGGTTCGGGTGGAAGCAGTGAAGGGTCGGGTTAGGGTTGAGGCAAACCCGTTCCAACAGCGAGCCGTTGACAACCCTAAATCATATAATATCTATAAACTTCAACATTATTTTGTTTTCTCTCCTTTTAAAAGTACTCCTTTTCAAGTGGATAAGAAGCCATGTCTCCCGCGTTCTCTAAAAATTCGCGTGTTCTGGCCATTTTGAAACCCAAACAATTGAGCTTTTCTCAATATTTGAATGGATTCAATCCGAATGAGTCTATTAGCGAAACAACTTGGGCAGGCTTGGGTTTGTTAAATAAATGAGCCCGGTCAAAGGGTCCAAATCCAAGTCCAAGGCTGTGTCAATTCTTCAATTTGATATAAACTTTATACAAGAATAGTGGTATAATTTAACATGTAGACTCGTTGCACTTTTAGACTTTAACCAGTGGGTAATTACAAAATTTAAACACGATAGGAATTATTGTGTATTATAAATTTTTATTAGGAAGATACTATATTTTAATATTATTCAAAATTTCAAATATTATTTTCATAAAATTATTTTATGTAAAATAGTATTTAGGGATAATCTCTTTAACTATTACTAAGTTTTAGGAAATGGAATAAAATTTCCTTTGTTGTTTACAAAATCCCTTAAAAGTACCCCTGAGTTTTATGGCAATTGACTAACTCTACTTTATGGTTAACACTAACATTCCATTAGCATGTAATTGCAAGTGAGTGATATAATATTTCAAAATTTTGAGTTTGGCTAGGGCTGTCAATGGGTTAGGTCTGGATTGGGTCCAAATAGATCGAAGACCAACCTGACAAGAAATATTAAGGACCCACAACTGAATCAGACCCGATAGAATCTGTAATTTTAGACCAAAACCAAACCGATTGGTTCTTCGAACAGTCAGATCTGACCGAATGGACCTGGTTAAAATAAATCTACTAAAAATATTATATATATAATTAATATTAATTTGTTTAATGTATTATATATTAATATATATAGATATAAAGCAAAGGGACAAACAAAAAAACGATGAGAAATATCTTCTTCCATTTTGCAAACAAGGCAGAGAGCTGGTGGAATAATATGACAATAGGCAAGATATAAATCGGTACTAACCAAAGGAAGAATTCGTATGCCGATTTGACTGTGACTTGGCCATTCTTGCTTAAGCCCCAATACCATCTGTCTGGTGTAGACTGAGCATTAGATAACGGAATTGCATATGATATATCTCCTGAAGGACTGGCTCTGGGAAAAGTAATTGCAGGGAGGTGAGTTTCCAATCAGAGTTTTTTATACAGTCAGACACTAGATAACATTATTTAGGGGCAGAGGTCCTATTAGCCTTGAATCAACAAGGGGAACATCTAAAACCTACTTATCTTTCCAAACAAGGGTGTCAAGCCCTAAATCAGTTCTTAAAATAAACCCTTTTTTACATATTTATCCATTTTCGATTGGTGAATGTAAATACGGTTCATATTTTAAATCGTTTTTGTGTTCATCTTGTTTATTTGAAATCAGTGTAAAAATGTGGGTCCATCATTAAATACTCCAATTATTTTATGTTCCAATGCATTAACTTTAGTCAAAAAGTTAATTATCAAAAGAACACAAAATAGATACAGTAATGCTCTCTTCTTACAAAAGTGTCAGAAAATACAATTTTGCTCTAATAATCATTACTTTTTTATGTTTCAAATAAATGCTCGCAAATAAGAACCGAGATACATAAATACCCCAATTCAGCGTTTGTATCACAAACAAACGGATAGACTTATTTAAAAAGAAGTACAAATACAAATATGTACAATACAAATACATACAAAATAGTACACATAGTTGTATTTATATTCCTTCCAAATGGAACTTTAATTCCAACTATAATACTCTTCCTTCCCGATGAATCTTTTGCCGTGGATTTCATAACGAATGGAAGGTTCCGGCCGGCCATACATAGATAGAATTGTTTGGGCCCACATAGAATCCTGGTCTTCGTAACACACCAAAATAATTTAGTTAGGAATGCATTGTTCATTGTGTGAGCCCCACAAACAATTACATTTAATTTTATCAATTTTCTCCACGAATGGAGATGACATTTTAAAGCTTTGAAGAACACTATTCACCAAGTATGAGTAGGGCTGTCAATGGGTTAAGTCTACTAATGGGATCGAATCGATTCAACCAATTATAACAGTTTTGGTTCTATAATTTTGTTCCGATTAATAATTGAGTCAATTCCAGTTCTTTTGCCTCTCTCAAACGATTCAAACTCATATTTTCTTAATCTTTTTATAATTTTTATCATATTTTATGTTAAAATGATAAATTTGATAAATAATATATAAGATAATATTAGTTAAAAATGTTTAATATATTAACATATAAATAATTTTGTATTTTCCTATAATTTTTATTAAGGTTATATTAATTATTAAATTTAAATTTTAAGTTATTATTTAAATAAACAAATATAGTTTTCAATGTAATCGGATCTATAAGTTTGGGATTGGAGCCACCCTATCCCAACCCAGACCCGACACAATGACACTCCTAAGTATGACACCCATCCAAGGAAGGGCTGAATTGTTTTTGCCTTCAGGTTGAGGATCACCAATTTGATTGTGACATGTCAGCCATATGTAATGTATATAAAGGGAAATTGTCAAAAACTCACCATGAGATTTCAGCATTTCTCTTAAACTCACCACAACTTTTCAAAATGTCTAGAGCTCACCATGTCACTAATTTGACGTTAAATAGAGTAACAACTGTTAATATATTACTATTTTAACCTTCATAGAAAAATATAAAATATATACATATATTTTAATATTTAGATATGAAAAAAAGGAAAAAGTTCAAAAAATATTTTCAAATATAAAATACATAAAAAAGAAATTGCAAAAAATAAAAATTGTAGAAATTGAAAAACAAAATCAGAAAATAAAAATTGTTGAAAAAACACCAAAAATTATAGAAAAACACAGAAATTGCAAATAAATAACAAAAAGTACAGGAAATTTTATAGATAGAAGAAAATAGAAAAATATAAAAAAAACAGAAATTATAAAAACTTTAGAAATTATAACAAAACACTAAAATGTAAACAAAAAGGAAATTGAAAAATGAAAAAGACCCTTTTCCTCTAACTCGCCATTCAAGGGTGATTTGGCCATAAAAATTGTTATTTATGTCAACGTGGACACCTCTGTTAAGAAACATTGATGGTGCATTAAGGGAATGCGAGCTTTGGAAAATAAAAACTTACTGACATGGTGAGTTTTAGAAGTTTTGAAAAGTTGTGGTGAGTTTAAGAGAAATGCTGAAAACTCATGGTAGTTTTAGGCAATTTCCCTATGTATATATGTTTTACTAAAAAAGGATATATATATGTTTGTGTCTCTATAAACATGTATTTATCAATAAAAATGTATAATTATTTTTTAGTTGCAATATATGTATTATTTTATATTTAATTTTTAATTTTTAATTGAACTTTTTATTTTCTTTTATATTTGTAAAAATATTAAAATTGTGATTTGAGGCCAAAAAGGATTTTTTTTGGTAAGGGACATACATTAGGTGTACAAACCAAATCAATAGTTTTTTTTTTTTTTTTTTTTTTTTATCAAAGGCCAGGCTTTGGGAGAACCAGATCCAAAATTATGATTGGGTAACAGTTCAAACGGTTCAAATGGTCAGATCAACAACAGGCTGGAAACAATGCTTACTTGTGTTAAACCTTGTCTATTATGGGAACCATAATAGTCAACAACAGGTTGAAAACAATGCTTACTTGTGTTAAACCTTGTCTATTATGGGAACCATAGTATGCTTAATAATTCTACCAGCCATGATTGGAAGTCCTAAATATTTCCATTATTTCCAGAAAGGGGAATTCTAGTGCTTGTATAGTACTCTTTCTTAACCTCCGGGGAACATATGGCTCACAGTCAAGCTCGAGTCAAGCCAAGCTTGAACTTGCAAAGCTTTTGAGTCAAGACAAATTCGAGTTCAATTCTCTAACTCGATTCGAGCTTGAGCCTTATAGTTTTTAGATGAACTGAACTTGAATATCCAAATATTCAGCTCAACTCGGCTCGACTCTATCCCTAATCAGAGTTAATACCATACTAACGGTGTTTATTGACCATTTGCTGTCCAACTCCAACTGTTATTTGGATGTGCTCTCTAGTATTTCTGCCTCTCTCAACTTACACAAGGAGTTTTGAGAGAGTTACCACTCTCTAATTGTTTAAAGTTTAAACACCACCTAGCAACATCTCTATAAACGTTCTTGAACGAACAATTAATAGAGAATACAGAATGTAGATATAAGGCTAAGATATGATTTATGGTGATATACAACTGGTTTCTTCTATTCCGATCCATCTATTTATTCTGTTGGATAGTGTTGTGAAAAAAGGAAGAAAAAATTTGTTTTTTTTTTCCCTTCGAATGACACCAATTGCTCTATCTGACATGCACTGGTAGAAGAAAAATTAATATGTTGTTTTGTGAAATTTTGAAAAACAATGAAGAGTAAATAGAGATAACCTGATGAGTTCTGTCAATCTCTGTTTTCTGGTTATTGTAGGTTATAAATATAATTTTAGAAATTTAAAGAAGAATGAAGGGTAAACTAGACATTTTCATCTTTCCAAACAGTAGGTGAAGTTTTAGCCCATTTTGTTTTATAGGAGTAGTTTAAGAGATTTCCCCTAATAGTTATGTAGATGTATTTCTATTTAAAAACAAGAATTGGAATCAAATCCCACCTGCAGTTAGTAAATATGTGTAATGCATAAATACGATAATGAAAATGTTTATTTACAATTCAAAACTAAGAAAATACGGCAAGAAAATTGGTTGAATACAATAAAAGATCAATCAAATATGTATTTGTATACAATAGGTTAATATATGCATACATAATATTCTATTTTTTAAACTTTAAAAATATATGAAATTAAAGGTTTAAAAATTTTTATTCCCATATTTTTCATAATCCAAATTATTCATGTTTTACGCATTTCTTCCCAAATTATTTTGGACCCCAGGGAATTTTATAGGGCTCCCTACCTTTTCCTTCCTTTCTCTATTTTTTCTTTCAAACCAAACAGAGGCTTACTAGTTACTTGTCCCTAACCCAATGTGCCATTTATAAAGTATACAACATTTATAATTTCATTGAGCAGCTTGTGTTGACATTTCATTTAAGGCTATGTTTGGTTGCAATGCAAATTTATTTGTATTAATACAAATGCATGGGAGTGTAAATGTAAAAAATGCAAATTCTTGTTTAATTTTGTTTTGGATTTTATTTTATTCTGCTTCATGTCTTAATTTGCTTCATTTGTACTGCAATTAGACAAAATAATCTAAAATTTGAAACAAAAATAGGTCAGAATTTACACTCAAATCATTTGCACTGCCATGGCTTTGCATCAGTGTGAATTTATTTGCATTGCAACCAAGCACAGCCTAAGGCTCTGTTTGTTTGGGTGCAAATTTCACTCACACTGGTATAAAATGCATGAGAGTGCAATATATGTTGAATGCAAATTCCAGCTTACTTTTGCTTTAGATTTGACATTGTCCTTCTGTCTTGAGAAGTGAAATAAGTGAAATGATGTTGCCCCTACCTTATATGAAAGAAAATGGGGATAGGAAGAGGTTATATCTTTGAGAGAGGTTGGAAGCAAGATGTAGTCTCCACTTCATATGAGAGAGAATTGAAACACGAAAGTGTTACAAATTTTGCACTAGAAACATGTGAATACAAAACTAAACAGAGTGCAAAAATTGTATCCTCTTCAAATCTGCGTTGGAAATATAGTCTAATGAGAAAAATAATACTGCTAAGGCTGTGTTTGGAAACGATGTAAATAAGTGTGAAAGCAAATATGTAGAGCGTAATATGGTTCACATAAATTGTAAAGTTGGGTTAGTTTTGCACTGACAAATTTACCTTTACCTTCTTGCCAAATAGACTTTTAGCTGTAATAGATGCAAACATGAATTTAAATAAGGCATATGTTTTTTTTTTATCAAAACCCCACTTGAATGCATTGATGTACTTTTACATCTTATTATCAATGTAAATATGCATTGATCTGTCATTTATCAATGCATAAATGCAATATTACCAAACACAAGCAAAAATGAACCAGAATGCAAATTTACTCTGAACTAGAATTTATGCTCTATTTGCATCGTTTCCAAGCGCAGCCTAAAGATTTATATGATAAAATAAGTTAATAAAACTAAGTTAACTAATGATACTGGTTATATTATAAAACAAATATGACTATAACTTACTAAGTTAAATTAAAGTTATCCATGCATGATCACTGCATATAAATTAAGTAGAGTCCTTAACTAGCTAATTCATGAATTAAATTTTGTCGCCTGCCATGTGTTTGAAAAAAAAAAGGCCTTCTTTATGGGCATCAACTTAGAAAATCCAAATCCCTAATAACTATTGTTGATTGGACAAAACTCTAAAACAAGAATGAGTATGGGACTAATTTGGACAGAAGAATGAAGACGTTGCTGATCAATATGGTCCCCTATCTGATGGACAGTTTGGGTTGGCCACACGATTCCTCTACATGGTAGGCTTGTCCCTAGTTGATCCAATTAAGAAGCATCTTTTTCTATATATTCAACATTGTCATAATTCATATTCCAATTGTGTACACTTACTTGGAGAAGCTTGGGTTCAGCATAGGTAATGACTTGATGCTCCGCCTAGCCTAGTTCGGTTCAATCAATTAGTATGGCAATTCTGTTCACTGGTCTAATTCGGGTGTATGATATCTTATTTTAAATGCCAGCCTAGTTTATTATAGAGGGAGATTCAAAGCTCGTGATTGCATGCCTTTGTCAAGAGACAATTCCGTCGTATAATCTCAAGTATCATTCAAGATTGCATGGAGAGAAGGATAGGCACAGGAATGGATTGATGCATGGTTTTTAAAACTGGACCGGATCGGAAAAACTGGTAACAGGTCAGGTGATCAGTTCTGTTTTTCCTAAAATCATTGATTTTGGTCAGTAAACCGCTGACCCAGATGATTAATCATTCGAATCATTCAAACGGTTTTGATAATTTTTTATTTTTTTATTTTTAGTTAAAACGGGCCGATCATTCAACCCGGTAACTGGACCCCTAACCAATTCAGTCTCCAGATCGGTTTTAAAAACCATAGATTGATGTATAAACATGTTTTTCGAGAAACGAACCAAACTGCAGATTGATTGACTGGTTTTATAAAAAATTGATTAAATATTGTGATCTCAATGTAAAAATATTAATGTATCAAGAATTGTTCCTTCATTGAACCACAGTACCCTTTAGGTTGTCAAATTGGTCTATTTAGTTTTTTTTATCCAAAAGCAATCCACATAATCCAACTAGGTCATGTTAACCATGTCAACCATATATATCAACTAAACCCTGATATCATAAATCATATAATAAAAATATAAAAAATAAATAAAAATACTGTAAAAGCATAAACAAGTTATTATAAAAAAATGTACAAAAGTAAGCTTGATAAATGGGTATTATTGTCATTGATGATAAAAATTGTTAAATGGGTTAGTGGCTGTCTAGCAACCTATTATTGCGCAAAATGGTTCAATGGTTGAACCAATTAGATCACTGGATCATCAACTCAGTCAAAGGAACTCAGGAATAGCACCAATAGTGATAAAATGAGAAAAAGTAGATTAAGATGATTTGATTATATGCATAAAAGACCATAAAAATAAAGCACCCATAAGAAGAAGAGATGTTGCAGCTTGAAGGGACCAGAAAGCTAAGTATAGATAAAAAAAGGGCATGGATATAAATAGTAAAAAATAATTTAAGTGCTAATAATTTAAAAATATTAAAATAGAATGGAAAACGGGATTCAAATAGCAAACCCCATGTACTTGGTACAAGGCTTGGATGATGATGATGGATGATTATAAGGAAGTAAGATTATACAGAGAACAAGTGGACTCAAAAACCTGGCTGAACAATGAATTGATTGGTCTGATCAGAGTTCAACTATGTGTATATATCTATATCTCTAGCAATATCTATCAATAAAATATAAAGGGGATACTTGTCTTGGATCCGGGTGTAAAAGTTAAATTAAATATGATACAATCATAAGGTTTATAGGAATCATTTTGGCCATTGGTTTCTGGGTCAATGATTTGACCATCTGGTCGGAATGGATATTTCATTGTAATTTAAAAAATAAAAATATTAAAACAAAAGGTTAGACTATGATATCGGAAAGATATGATATTTGAAAAGGTTTCGATCAATCAACTAGAATTATAAGCGCATAGCCAATTAGATGTTATTTATCAAAATTTATGAGTGAATTTTGATTAGTCAAAACTCTTTGATACCATGTCTTTTCCACATCATAGATTTTCCTTAAAACAAAAATTGTCAAAAACCATTGTCCAAATGGTATGGATTGAAAGTTCGACTGTCCGGATCAGTGGATGGCTGACCAACTCGGCAATTTTTGAAAGAGGACCAGGTGAGGGGTGAAATGAAACAGGTTGATTTAACAGTTTATAGGCCGAATGGTCCAACCGTCCGAGTCGACCACGGTTTAAAAACCATGGTAGAAACACACTCCAACTGTCCCATTCTCATTCAGTCCAGCGAATTCAGCAGTCAGCAAACAACACTTTACATCATGCTGCCCTTCTAAGCCCGACAATGTCGATAGAACTGAAACGTCTTTCCTCGTCCAACCAAAACATTACTCCTCTGTTTTGTTCAGACTTCAGACAGAGTCAAACTAAATCCATGGCCCTAACTTGTCCCTCTCTCCTTCCCAAGTTCCCATAATAGTCATATAGAAAGAATCCAGATAACCCGGCAAGACTAGATCGTTTGACGCGGTTCACAGTGAATTAATAACCCCACAAAGAGAAACCAGAGATAGTGGAGAACCAACCTCCTCCTTCCCCATCTCATCAGTCGTTGCTCACAATCATTCAATGATTGAATAACTAATATCGTTCATCTGTCTCTGTCTGTGTGCCTGTCTCTCTCTCTCTCTCTAAAGTTAACCACTTCTCACAGCATCCATTTCGCTTATCCCTCCAAATGTTAGGCTTATTAGAAGTTATCGGAGATGAAACCGGGAATAAAGAAGAAAAAAACAGAGGAAGAAAAGAAAAAACCCCAGAAAAAAAGAAGAAAAAATGAAGAAAAAAAACCCAAACGCTTGTTTGTCCCTCGGTTCGGAAAGAAAAAGTCAGTCTTTGGATCCATTGCGCTTTTTGCTTTCCCGTTAATCAAAACAAAACAGTTACAGAGGAAAAATACACAGACGAACAGCCAAACTGAAGGGGAAAAAGCAAGAAAGATTGCAGAGATTGAAAGGAGATTGATCGTGCAATCTGGGTTTCTGAGTTCAAGGAAGGAGCTGAGACGGATTTACCGAGTTGGGTTTGAATGGGTGAAGAAATTCGCTAAAGACTGGGAATGTGATGTGAACTGGTGGCGGAGAAAGGATTGTAGTGAAGATGAGCAGAGAACAGGTTTCAAAAGCCTGGGAAGCAACGGTCCGCAAGTCACAAGCAGCTGCAAAGAAGCGCGGAAGCGGCTTATTCTCGACAATGTCGGTTGCCCATGCCGACGACGAAGACGGTGGTGGTTCTACCACGGAGTCTTACCACGCCGAGAAGATGCTCGCCAATGGCGACTTCTATACAGGGCAATGGGTCGACAACCTTCCGCACGGTAACGGCAAGTATCTGTGGACCGATGGGTGCATGTACGTCGGGGAATGGTGTCGTGGGAAGACCAACGGCAAGGGTAAATTCAGCTGGCCATCTGGGGCTACCTACGAAGGAGATTTCAAAAGTGGGTACATGGACGGCAAGGGCACCTACACTGGTTCGAGCGGCGACACCTATCGTGGGTCGTGGGTTATGAACCTCAAGCACGGCCAAGGTGTTAAACACTACGCCAATGGCGATTCCTATGATGGGGAGTGGCGGCGTGGTGCCCAAGATGGGAATGGCCGATACCAGTGGAAGAATGGGAATCATTACATTGGGCAATGGAAGAATGGTATTATCTGCGGCAGCGGAACTTTAATCTGGACAAATGGGAATCGATATGATGGGTCTTGGGAAGATGGATTACCCAAAGGGAATGGAACTTTCAGGTGGTCTGACGGTAGCTTCTACGTGGGCACCTGGAGCAAGGACCCAAAAGAGCAGAGTGGGACTTATTACCCATCCGGCGCCTCGGCATCTGGGAATCATGATTGGGATCCTCGCGAGGTGTTCTCGGTTGATCTGAATGAATGTAAGATTTGTCCTGGTGAGAAGGTTTCGGTTTTGCCGTCCCAGAAGTCGGTTAATTGGCCCGGAGCTGAGGGGAGGTCGTCCAAGGCTCCGGATAAGCCCAGGGGAAGTTCGGTGGATGGGAGGGGGAGTACAGATAAGGGACTTGATAGGATTTATATTTCGGAGTCTGATGGGGACATCACTTGTGACATTGTTGATGCAAATTCAATGCCGAGCAGAGATGGGGATGATGGTATTGGGGGGCCTCAGGTCGAGGACGCCGGAGCTCGGTTGCAGCAATTGAAAATGCAACCAAGGGAGACGAAGCGGCAGGGAGAGACAATCTCTAAGGGGCATAAGAACTATGAACTCATGCTCAATCTGCAGCTGGGAATCAGGTAGTGTTACTGATCTAATGGCATTCTGCTTTGTGTCTTTTTGTTGATCTTCCCTTCTCTTCGTTCTCCTTTTTTCCTGCTTTTATTGGGCCCTTTTGGTTGTTCATGTTCAGCTTCTATTGTTGGTTACTTCATTCCCCCCCCCCTTTTGTGAATAATGCTATATTGGGTAGCTAAAAGCCATCTCTTGTAAGGAATTCTATTATATTATCCATTGATAGAAAACAATTCATACTATTTGCCTGATACTATATTTTGGAAATCATATTCTGTAAAATTTCAAAGAGTTTATGAAATCTGTGGCAGTTAGCACCACGCATGAATAATAAAGAGGAAAAATATTTCTTACCCTATAAATTACATAGATATCATCCAAGTGACTGACTACCTAGATTGAAATAAATTGCTGTACTTTCATGTTTTTGTGTTTCTTCTTTAGCTTTTATCATCATTCTTATCACTTGTTCTCCTGTAGAAAAGGTTACCATGTATTCACTTGTGTTTTGCAATCTAGATCTTGCACTCCAGACTCTTTACGTGAAATTCAGATTCATTCTGTTTGTTCTTATTGACATCCTCTTCTCTTTGAGAATATCTTTTGAAGTTCAATAGATAAAATTTTATATTTATCATTTGCTTCTGTTCAATGAGCTACAATTGGACTTTGCTGTTTCTCTTTACTCATCATTCATTAAGTATTGAAAAATCTTAGGGTTCTAAATGGTGGATTAGACAAGGTTAGTACCCCATCCCACCATATTCAAGTAGTGATTTCTAAATTTTTAGCTGATCTGTTGAGTAATAGTGAGTCAATTACAACTTAATCCAAGTTTGGGAGGCATGACATCCCCTTATAAGCTTGTTGTTAGGAAGAAGCAACTGAAGTAAAAGAATGTATTGTTTTAATTTAATCTGTTAAATAATCAACAGTTTTAATTTAGTAGTCTTGAATTGGAATTTTCTATAGTGATTATTTTAATCACTATTTTCTTTTCACTCTTAAAATGTGATTCAATTCAACAGGCATTCTGTAGGAAGACCCGGCCCAATTGCAACCCTTGATCTGAAGGCTTCAGCTTTTGACCCCAAGGAAAAAGTATGGACAAAATTCCCTCCTGAGGGAAGCAAGCATACTCCACCACACCAATCCTGTGAATTTAGGTGGAAAGATTACTGCCCATTGGTTTTCAGGTTAAGTCTTGAAATATATTCTTTGTTGACGTCACACACTTTGCTTCATGTTGCTTACTTCCATTCAACTGTCCTTGCAACTTAATTATTGTTCATTATAATCTGTACCAGAACACTCCGGAAATTGTTCAAGGTGGATCCAGCTGATTACATGATATCAATATGTGGAAATGATGCACTCCGGGAACTCTCCTCTCCAGGTAAAAGTGGAAGCTTCTTTTACTTGACCAATGATGACCGCTACATGATCAAGACAATGAAGAAATCAGAAGTGAAGGTATGTTCCTTTTTCTGCTACCTGTGTCTTGGTTTGAACCAAGATCAACTCCACTGACCTAATTCGTTTTTTGATTCTTTCGCCATCCTGGTGTAGGTGCTTATAAGGATGCTTCCAGCCTACTATAATCATGTTCGGGCCTTTGAGAACACACTAGTTACTAGGTTTTTTGGTCTGCATTGTGTGAAGTTAACTGGAGCTGCACAAAAGAAGGTAGGAACATAAAATCAACACTTGTTTTTGAGTCCCTAGAATTTTTCTCAAACATGAACAAGTGAGGTAGCAATGCCTTGCAAGCTTATAAAATTTCTGTTGAACCAGGTTCGCTTTGTTATAATGGGAAATCTGTTCTGCACTGAGTATCCCATCCAGAGGCGCTTTGACTTGAAAGGTTCTTCCCATGGCCGGACAACAGATAAGCCTGAGGCAGAGATTGATGAGAACACAACCCTTAAGGACCTTGACCTTAATTTTATATTCCGACTGCAAAGAACATGGTTCCAAGAGCTTCATAGGTGAATTCAGCTTAACTAAATCTCTAAATTCCAATGAAAAAATTACTTATTTTTATCAATTATGTTCATGTCTTTTTTTTTTTTTTAATTTATTCTTTTGGCTTGTTAAAACTGTCCTTAGCAGGCAAGTGGATAGAGACTGTGAGTTCCTTGAACAGGAGAGAATTATGGACTACAGTCTTTTGGTGGGCCTTCATTTTAGAGATTCATCATATACCAGAGATGAGGGTCGTCATTCTAGTGTTCGAACTCCCATGGGTTATTTCTCATCCTTAACTATGTTGTTCCTAGTTTTTATTATCTCAGCTTGATCTTGTATTCAACAGACACTTAGTGTTGTGTTCTCTTACAGGTAATGGCGACCATGAGAGTGAAGGAACAGCTCCTCATCTTCCTAGAGTGGACATGGATCATCTCTTTGACCCCAGCCGGTATATAGTTGATTCATATGAAAGCTGTAGTTAGTCATGATATCATATGTGACACTAATATCCCCTGTCAGCTATTCATATTTTTATTTTTCCTTGAAGCATTCTTTTTTGCATCAAATGCTGCAGGTGGGCATCTATCAGGTTGGGTATCAATATGCCAGCACGGGTTGAGCAAACAGTGAGAAGAAGTGATTGTGATTCTCAGCTGGTTGGAGAGCCTACAGGAGAGTTCCGTGATGTGATTTTATTCTTTGGTATCATTGACATACTTCAAGACTATGATATCAGCAAGAAACTAGAACATGCATACAAATCCATCCAATATGACCCAACCTCAATATCAGCAGTCGATCCAAAGCAATACTCAAGACGCTTCCGTGATTTTATATTCAAAGTTTTCACAGAAGACACTTGAACACCAGCTGAAAGCCACTGCAACTGTCACATACAGGTTTGACAGCATCCAGTGCCTTGTTTTGCCAGCTGATGTATTCTTGGAATTTCTGCTGGAAGGCATTCATGTATAGTCAATCTTAGTGGGAATGGCATTCTACTTACCACCAAAGTTTTGAAGGTAGCCATCAACATGGCCTTTGGAGGATCAGTTGTGGCTGCAGAATTGCATGCTGGATAGTATGGCATTGTTCTCCTCTCTCCTCTTTATATATAATTATAGATATATAATATGTTTGGTAAGGGTATAGATGAAAGCCTTGACATTGAAACATGCAAGCCCATTTGAATTGTAAATGAATTTACCTGAGGGTAAACCTGTACTAGAAATTATTCCTTTTGTATTGAATTCTTTTCTTCTTTTTCATTTTTATTTATTTATTTTTTGTCTCAGAAGATGAAGAGGAGCCTCTGGGATTTTGTTATTGAATAAAAGTGTACAGAGGAGTATCGGAACTGAACTTGTTTTTCTTATTCCATTTATCAAGTTAATTGTTTTTGACTTCAAGACTGTCTGGTGTATAAAATGCTCTGGATAATTGTGCTTTCATTAATGTTAATCTCATATCTAGACGAGTGAAGGGATAGAGAAAAGAAACTTAGGAAGGTCAACTTCAGGCTATGAGAAAAATTTAATGCAATTTTGCATAAAAATGTGCAACCTTATGAGTTGAGAAATTCTTTTATAAATTACTGGCACAACAAAATGGGATGGGTAGACAGTATCTTGGAAACAGTGGACTAGACAGAATTTATCAAAAGACAACTTTATGGTTAAATTGAACCAAGGCTCATAGCCAAATGAAAGTGTTAAATGGTCGAATATTCATGCTGGCTGTAGTGGAGACCTGGCATTGAAACTTACCTTCATTAGGTTTGGGGCTTTTGGTGTTTGGTGGGTAAGTCAGGATTTAGGTAAACCCTAGCCCAACCTAAAGTGTTAGACCCCAAACCCTAACCTGCAAGTCTATCCTGTGGGAAAACTAGAAAGGACACAAGGCATAAATGAGCTTATATGAAATAACTCCATCAAGTGATAAAAGAGTGCTGGAAAGAGAGTGGTAAGAAATGATTGAAGAGCACATATTAATGGAATAGTGAAACAGGATTCATGCAGCATTGGCCAACCCCATGGTCTAAAAAAAGAAAAAGAGAAAACATACCCACATAGTTGGGACAAGCCTTAATTTGGTGATGATGTGCAGATGTAAGTAGACATTGAATTTGGGTTGGGACAAGCCTTAATTTGGGGAGTGCTCTCCCCATCCCCGTCTTGTCCCCGCTAACGGGGATGAAAATTTCCCCATCCCCATCCCCACGGGGGAAATCATCGCCATCCCCTACCCAATTAGGGTGGATCTCCACAGGGATCGGGAAATGGGGAAAATTGCCATCCCTAGTTAAAAATCTCTATGCATGATATTGTATCTCTTCCAATACCAATACACCTATTTAGATGTTTTAAAAAAACTCTTGTTCTCAATAATTAAAACATATAAAAATAGGCCCAACTTCAAATTAAAAAAAAAAACTAAAACAGTTAAAAAAAAAACTTGAAGGTTCCAAGCATATGCATCCCTTCTGCTGTATCAGGTGTATCGATATTTTGATCCTTGTAAGATTAGTGTACTGTCACATGCACCCCTTAATGCCTCGTAACCCCCTTAATGCCCAGTAACGTGTAACCCGACCCAGGTTGTACACCCTTATTCTTATATCCATGAACATAATAGTGATAAAGTTCATGCCAATAATGTATAAACTGTGATGACAGCTGAATGCTTTTATTGGAATTTTTTTTCCCTATCAGCATTACTTCAAAGTTCTAACAAGGAAACCTTTTTAAAGAATCCACGATACAAAGCACAGTTCTCTGCAACCTTTTTCAATTTTGTAGCTTATACATAGAACATGAAAGAGACCCAAGGACAGGCGATCAGAATAGAAGTGATCGATAAAGAAGGTGGCTAATCTAGATGTAATCTAAATGGAAGAGAGAGAGATACGGATTCATGAGCTTGAAAGTGAAGTTTGCCTGGAAGAGAAAGAAAGAGGAGGGTGGGGGGCAAACGGAAGGAAGAGAGAAGAGGTTCCTTTCTCTTTTTCTTTCTGTATTATCAACTTCTCTTTTAGAAGAATAGGAGTACTGGTTCAAGGTCAAGGCTTAAAAAGAACCAAAACGATGGTGACTCACAATCTATTTTAGTACAACGTGCACAGTCTTCGCAACAATCTCAATTAATATGAGAGAGAGAGAGAGTTTTGAGCTTTGAAGCTCAGGCGCCAAATGATCAGAGTTTAGTCGGCGATGGTGCTGCTTCGGGATGCTGTTTCTTCTCTGGCTTTGATCTGCTTTTATTATCTTTGACCTTAGTTGGATTCCATTGAATTAAAGAAAGAAACCCAGTTGGAATTTACCTAAATAAATGGAGAAATCAAAATGGTTTAATTAACTGACATAACCAAGGAGACGAGATAGTGCAGCAGACTTTTGAAAACTTTTTTTTTTTAATTGATGCCCAGACTTTTGAAACTTGCACGCAATCAAACAAACACTACTTTGTTAATTAGCCGAATTTAAACTACAGAGTATTTTTGGTATTAGACTGCAATTGGTGTGCAAGTCGGGCTCGGGTTGAGGTCAACCCTAACCCAATCTGAGTTGTTGAAAGGCCAGGCTTGAGTTGAGGTTTAGGTAGGTCCGATTTTTCTATTTCCCTTTGTCAAATTTCCTTATTTCATTCACTCTAAGGGATCATATTAATTAAATATTAGAATTATTGTGTAAACGAATATATAAATATATAGATATATACAATTATGTATATATATATATATATAGTAAGATGGTCCACGTCACCTTGTTTTACCTTGCTCCATTATGCCAACCCTACATTCTTTTTGACTCACTTTTCTCCCCATTCTCACTACTCTTAATTTGCCATCTCAGCACCCTCTCTCTTCATTCCTCTTCCTTGCCATTGGGTTTTTCTCTCCCCTACAACTCACATCTCTCACTTCCTCTAACAATCTAACTTCTCTCCTTAATTAGCTCAATATATGTTTTATCCTCTCCTTCACCTTATCTCTAATTCTCCTCTATTTTGAGTCTAGCTCACCTGCCAACAAAATTTATTCCAACGACCTACCAACATTGATCTCACACCGTACATCTCATACATGGCGGGTTCCACTTTTATGATGGGTCCCAATCTCATGGTGAAATGTGTGGTGTAATATCAAGTTGGTAGAGGGTTGGAATGTGTTTTGTTGGTAGAAGATCCCAATTCCTCTATTCTCTCCACTTTCCCTTAAAATAGGGCCATAATTTATTATGATTTGGTTTTCCAAATCAAACAATATTTATATATATAGATGTGATTTCAAGCAAAGAGGGGGGAATAAGGGGAATTTGATGTTTCATATATATTCATGGTATCTTCCATTATTGTTAAATGATCTATTCTTAAATAATACCATTGTTAAATAATCCATTAATTATTAAAATTGATAGTGCGTGATCTGGAAGCTCCTAGCTGGAAGATGGCATAGACCAAGCTGCAAAATAGAGGATCAGAGAACCCGGGGTGACTAACCCGGTGATGTCGCTCCAATGCTTAAGTCAGTACTGTATTATGGATGCAAGTTGAATGCTTGAGTGCTAGAATGTTAGTGAGCAAATAATCACGTGTACCTTCTTTGGGTCTTTGGAGTTAGTCCCTTTATATAGGCTTTGTTTGGCGTGGGCTTCACACACCGCATCCGAGATTTCCAGGAGGTCGCCTAACCGGTCCGAGATCACCGGAGGTAACCGCCACGCACGTTGACCATCCTCCGAAACACTAGGTACGTGGGCCAACTTCAGAGAAACTTGGGAGTGTCAGGATATGCATACTGAATTTTTCGACGAGCACAATTCACAGGTTGTCACCTGGACCTCAGTCAGGCCTGCAAGACCTCGAGGGAGGTCGTTCCTCGCATCGAGGTCATTTCGGCTAGTGACGAGGTGCTATAGGTTGGCCCTAAACGAGGTGCTCCTAGCCGACCTAGGTTGTGGTCGAAGTCGCTAGGTTGGAGCGAAGAAGAACCACGATCTAGGACTCCAAATCATCACTTAGGTGGTGCCTATGTGTCATCTAGCTGTTCTAAGATGCCATGTGTCACGATGTCATTGGAGGGACAAATCCGCCCACATCAATTGCCCCCCACTCCCAAGCTGAGAGTAGCTTGGCGAAGGGAGTAGATTGCTCCTTTTGGCCCGAGATGACTGATTCAATCAGTTCGTAGTTGCAAGTGTTGGTCTAATTTGCTTCTCAGGTCAGAAGAGTTCAAATGTTTGCAACCTTACGTAGGACCTCACCGTCTTGATTTTTGGGCCACGAGAGTGGACTCATCCACTCGAGGAAAGGTGAAGCAGGTACCCCAAGGACATCTACCTTATCAGAGATGCAACCATCAAGGGGTTCTGCAATTTGACCTATTACCTTAAGAGCGGAGCTCCTCATGCCATCCTCAAGAAGGGGTTCTAACCACGTGACTACTTTATTAGGTCGCTCCACCTAGGTAGACCTTGTCGCAATGTCACTCAAACTGGTTCTTAAAAGAGTAGCCAGTGAGTTCGATGTGGAGCCTGAAACTGAAGTGAAGAGATCGACAAAGTTTGCATCCGTCATGGTGCTAAGAGCAAACTAGTCTTTCCTTTGTTCTCTTTATCGTGCTGAATGCATATTGTTTTTTATTTCACCCATGCAAAAGAGGCGACTAGGTCTTATGTGGTGCCGAGGTCTTTTATCAGCTTGGCACCTTAGCCCTTAGGCTTTGGGAGCAACTCGCGGTCCACTCTCTTATCCTTGATCTTGCCCATGCCGAAGAGGCGACTGTGTCTCCTATGGTGCCAAGGTCTTTTATCACCTTAGCATCTTAGCCCTTAGGCTCTGGGAGCGACTCATGATCCACTCTCCATAATATTATTTAGCCAACGTACGGCCTGACCTTTCTGCTTAAGCGGGTGGTCATTCTGTAGTAACTTCCTATATGGCTACTTCTACATCATCACTTGAGATTGGCTTACTCAGGAAGGTGCTTGCAAGATCCTAGCCTATTTTTCCTAGAACCGCTGACCGTCTGCTCCTATTTGAGTCATGGGAGGCTAACCCTGAGGGGTCAACTTTGCTATCTGTGGGTCGCCTACTCTCACGGGAATCATAAGGGACTTGACCTATGAGGCCGGTTCCACTTTCAGCTCACTTCCAACTCCCAGGGGGGCCATAAAAGCTCGATCTGTAGTAAGGCTTCGTAGTTCGAGCTGGAGGTAGTCCGGGTCAGATTGCTAAGGCTCACCTGGGCTGGTTATTTATTTTTGTTCTATTGTAGGTTATGTTGTTACTTTCGACATCATATGATAAGTTGATGCCACGTTTGCACTGCATCAACCCTTGGAGACGCTAGTCGTCAACTCCTATGAGAAGCCACAGGGGTTCGACCTGTGGGGGCAGCTCGACTAGTTGTAGGTCACCAACTCACACGAGAGCCTTGAAAGGTTCGACCAACAAGGGTGTCCGCACAGTCCATAAGCCGTTAACTCCCGCAGGAGCCACGAAGGGTTCAACTTGTAAGAGAGACCTCGAGAATAAGGCTAACGAGGCTCATCCGGGCTGAAATGAGGTCAACAAAGCAGCTTAGTCAGTTGGCCATCAACTCCTATGGGGGTGGCTCTACTTCGAGGTGCTTGTCGTCGAACTGTTGGTTGTTAAGGACATTCTACTGCTGATTGCTTGAATGCGCTGAGCTTCTTGATTGACATGAAGGAGGGTTCTCATGTTCTTGCCCCCCAGTAATTGATTATTTGTTCTTGATGTTGGTGCTGCTTAAAAATGCCTTGAGTTAATAAAAAATGGAAATTAGAGAGTGAGAACTTAAATTTTTAAAAGATGAGATATTTAGCTTTCTGGAAGATGAAGACTTAGCCTTTTAGTAGGTGAGAACTTAGCTTCTTGTAGCATTTCCCACAGACGACGCCAATTGATAGTGCGCGATCTAAAAGCTCCTAGCTAGAAGATGACCTGGACCAAGCTGCAAGATAGAGGATCAAAGAACCCGGGTGGCTAACCCAGCGAGGTCGCTCCGATGCTTAAGTCAATACTGTATTATGGATGCGAGCTAAATACTTGAGTGCTAGAATGCTAGTGAGCAAATAATCGTGTGTACCTTCTTTGTGTCATTGGGGTTGGTGCCTTTATATAGGCTTTGTTTGGCGTGGGCTTCAAGCACCGCATCTGAGATTTCCGGGAGGTCGCCTAACCGGTCCAAGATCCCCGGAGGTAACCGCCACGCACGCTAACCATCCTCCAGAACACTCGGTACGTAGGCCAACTTCCAAGAAACTTGGCAGTGTCGGGATATGCATACCGAATTTGTCTGCGAGCACAATTCGCAAGTCACCACCTGGACCTCAGTCAGGCCGACAAGCCCTCGAGGGAGGTCGCTCATCGCGTCAAGGTCACTTCGGCTAGTGACGAGGTGCTACAGGTCAACCCTGAATGAGGTGTTCCTAGCCGACCTAAGTTGTGGTTGAAGTCACAAGGTCAGAGCGAAGACGAACCACGATCTAGGACTCCAAATCATCACTTAGGTGGTGTCAATGTGTCATCCAACTGTTCTAAGATGCCATGTGTCATGATGTCATTGGAGGGCCAAATCCGCTTTCATAAAAAATTATTAAAAATTTCAAGAAAATATTCTACCAAAAACTTTGAAATAGTTATTTAAGAAATAATCCATTATTTAACAAATATTAAATAATTTAATAATCTAACAAAAATTAAACAACCCATTATGTAATAACTTTTGGTTATTAATAAATGTTCAAAAATTCAATGTTTAGCATAATTTACATTTAATCATTGTAGTTTAATAAATTTTGATTAAATTTTTAGAATAATAATTTATTGATAAAAGACTTTTCTAATTAGCATAATTTACTAAATTCTATAAAATCAATAATTATAGTTAACGATTATCAAATAATTTAGGGAAACTCTTTAACTAATAATCCATAATTATTTTTTAGCAAGTAATTAAAAACTAAGAAATTAATCTATGAAAAGAATATTCTCCAAAACTATTTAAATAATAATCCATTGTTATTATTCAACTAAATAATTATTAAAAAATTTAGGAAAATTAAATTAGGAAATTGATCTATCAAAAATTGTTTCATAATTATTTAAATAGCAATCCATTATTATTATTTCAGTAAATAAATATTAAATAATTTAGGAAAATTATTAAGTCTATCCACACTAATCTAGACCACATGGTTGATTTCGATCATACCTGGTTTTACATTAATTAACAACAAATAGTTTTTTTAATTAAAAATGATGTAATTTACCATAATTACATTAATTTAGTATAATTACATTTATTTTGATTAATATTAAATAATTTAGGCTTAAAAAGTAAATAATTTGCTTTAATTTATTGTTATTATAAATAATTAATTTACTATACATTACTACTAATCAATAGAAATTTCAATAATTTTTAGAAGTTATCATAAAATATTTTAATTTATTTTTATTTAATTTACTGTTAGTTAATTAGTTATAAAAAAAAATTATTAGAATTGTAAGGATGACAATTTTCCCTATAAAATTGGGGCCTTACCCTTCCCTGCCCTGAATGAGGCAAGTTTTCTCAAATCTTAAATGTGGACAGGGTAGAGACGGAGTGGGGATAGGGAAAATATTTTTTTCTCCAAATTAGGGATAGGTTTGCATATAATTCCCTAAACTCGATGGTAAATTAGTAAAATATCCATAGACTTAATATTGATTTTTAAAATATCCCCAAGTTTTCCTCATATTCTTATAATCCTAGGATCCCATAATTTCATTTATAAAATACCCCCAAATTGTCATAATCCAATTCCTAAAATACCCCCAAATTCCCATAATCCTATTTGTAAAATATCCATAAATTAGATATTTTTAGGTGGTTGCCTCAGGGTGGGGAAAATTTGGGGATTCCTCATCCCCGACGGGGAATGAGTGCCTCGCTCCAACCCCGCCCGTCACTAAGGTCGGGGCAGGGATAGAGTAGAGTGACTTGACTTACAGGGGTGAGGGACAAGGAGGGGTGCCCCATCCCGTGCATTGCATGGGCCCCCACTAGTATAACATACATAGTTACACAAACACACACATATTCATATAATATTTATAGATGCAAATGTGAAATCTAATTGGGGTTGGGTCAGGTTGGTCACGGTCTCGACCCTAAACCAACACAAAGTTAAGTTGGGTTCATTCAACCCTAACCTTAACCTGAACTTCAACCCATTCCAACCCTACTTTTTCGGGTCAGGTACAGGCTAACCCAGCCCTATCTGCAAATTAGGTAGGATGAGATTGAGCATTTGTTAGAATTTGAATGGGCCTGCCTGTGTCTCAAGCTCCATAATAGATTCTTCAAATTGGGTACCCAAATACCAAAAGGAAAAAGAAAAAAAAAGTTGGATCCCAACTTGCACCTAATCTAAAGGAGTTTCCTTTCATGGGCTAGAGAGTACAAAATAGAAAATACATTGTAGGATTTGGATCCCAGCTCCTCAATCAAGGTTCTAAATACCAGATGCAAAGAGTATCTAAAAGGCAATTTTAAAAGATGAAAGGATAACAAAATTAAGATATGCATGGATATAAAGGGTCGATTCAAATGAATCTCAAAAACACATCAATGACACTATGCCAAATGAGAATAAACAAGATATAAACATATAAGTACCACATTTTAATTGTTTATATGATGTGTGAACTAGCTGGCCAAGATATGCTTAAGGACATTGGAAATAGTAAAGAAAAAGATATGGATATATTCTTTATTTTCTTTGATTTTAATTTTCTGGTTGTTATATTTTAAGAAAGAAAAATAAAGGGAAGTTAAAAAGTTAATAAATTAGAAAGCACAATACCTTGAATATAAAAAAAAGTGGTGGTTTTGGTATAGTTTGATGGGCAAAATTTTGCTTGTTTTCTTTTTTAAAAGAAGAAATACAGCTTCCTCATACACAACATGTGTGTATTTTATCATGTGTGTGGTGTAAAATAATATTTATTATTTACAAACAATATTCTTTTATCCAAAAAGACAAATAAGGGATTGAATGGGATAACGTGTTATACGTACAAAGCTCCCATTTGCTAGAAGATGACAAATGGGAATGATATTAGCATTTGGGATGGAATCCGGATCTCCTGCCTACAAGAATTCTTTCCATGTCTACCCATATAACATTGCAGCCGCACGTAAAGAATATCTCATCCTCCTACATGGTATTATGCACGAGAGATGTTCCCAATGTACAAAAGTAATGTGTTATGGGTAGAGTTTTGTGGGCTGGAGATGCAGAGTCTTTGGAATGATCCCTTGTTGTTAAATCATCCTAATTTTAAGCCCTTCGGTCCCAAGTCGATCCAAATTAAATAAATAGGGTGAAAGACATCCTGGAGCCCCAATGTATAGAAGGTTGGACGGATCCAAAATTTTAAATTACTTTGGCAAGAGTGTAAGAGAACAAATATGCAAGTTAGAGCTCCAATGCTAGGGGGTGTGACAAATTTATGTGGATGATTCAAAGGGTAGATTTCAATCAAATGAGCTTATGTTATTGTGCACAAATCATCTTTATAGTTTTCTAGCCATGAGGTTCCCCTAAGGCTCAGTTTGGAAGGAGTATAAATACAAATATATAAAGTACAAAACCTTACATTTTGTATTCTTTTGTATGTATTTGTACTGTATATATTTGTATTTGTACTCCTTCCAAATTGAGCCTAAAATTAAAAATTTCATTTGAAAATTCTATTTAAATGGTATTACTGAAAATAAAAATCTTGCTAAATTTTGTATGAACTTAAATTATAGATACCCAATTTGTGACGTTGAGTCCCATACATTGCTTTTCTGTAGCCATGCTCTAGCTGCTTAGTTTTGTTATAACCTAGGATTACCTTTAAATTCTGGGGATGCTTCTTTGAACTTTGCAGAATGATGGAAAGACTGGTTGGATAAAAGTGGTGATTGCCTTGAAAATGTCATTTATTTATTGGATTATTTTATAGCTATATTATTGTGGTGTATTTGGAAATCCAAATATAATTATCTTTAACCAAATTAATCCCAACCCAAACCTAACTATATTGTGAGGATGGTTTCTGATGCAGGAGCTAAAGAATCAAAATTGGAATTTTATGAAATTCTATATTTTTGGATATCAGGGATAATTTTATCATTTTACAATTTTCTTTCACATTTAATAATAGGATTTGATTGTCTATTTATAATTTGTTTATGCAATCACTGCATTTATTGAGTTTTCTTTGATTTGAAATATGATATGACAACTTAGTTTAAGTCCTATTAGGATTATTAAGTCTAATAGTTTTACTCTTAGGACTATTATGAATCTAATAGTTTGACTCTTAAGATTATTGTGAATTTAGAGTCTATAAATATGTATAAATTCTTTACCCAAAGAAAAATGAATTGAGCGATTCCTATACCCTAGAGCGATTCTAGGCATCCTTTCTGAGAGATCCGGGTATTTTCTCTCTTTTTTCATTCTCCCCCTATTTCTTTCTTCTTCCTTCAAGAAGACATTAAGTCATCAATAACCATAAATTTCTGATCAAAGAAGATCATTCAACATATCTAAGGACTAGAACTGAGCTGGTCTTATGATCAGTTCCCTACTAGAATAGGGCAGGTTCATGTCTAGAAACTAATGTCGTGTCAGCAACTTCAATATAGATGGTAGTTTTGTGAAGTTTGGCACTGATGGTTTTGTTGTGATTTTCAAGGATAGAAATGGTTGTTTTTTGTTGGACAAACTTGTACCCTGGTTTGCATCCTTATTCAATATATTGTGCTTTCTGCTACCAAAGAATGCCGTTTGTTTGTCAAGGACCATGATCTAACCGGTTTAGTTATAGAAAATGATGCTAAAGCTATAGTTAATACTCTGTTTGCAAGAACTTTTTATCAATGTTTTTAAAATCGAACTAGATAGAGAATCGTTTTGGAACTGGTTCCCAAGTCGAATGGTCCAACTATCTAGTTCAAATGAATGGCCCATTCTGACTTAAAAAAAAAATTAATAAATGGTCAAAAACCATTGTTCGAATTGATGGTTTAATGGTTCGACCGCCCGGGTCAATGAAACCAATTACTTGACTGGTTCCTAGGTTTTTAGGTCCGACCGTCATGCCCGGTCTGGTTTTAAAAACCATGCTTTTGATGCATCTCCAACTTCATGGCCTCTTTTGCATGATATATATGGCCTATTGGATGGATATATAAAAGGTTGCTTGAAAAGTCATCAAGTTTATTGTGTGGCGTATGAGTTAGCAAAAAGGGTTGCCAATAGCCTTGATAGCACTTGGCTCCACCCTCCTCAATGGTTGCAGGACCTCTTGGTTTCAGATCTGCAGGCTTCTTTTTTATATCATGTGTGTTGGCTTTAATTATCTTGTTGTTTGTCTCTTGTTTTTAGTTTGTCAATGGAAAGTTTCTCCAATTGAAAAGGGTTCTAATTTTTCATGTCCTCCATTAATAAGAGATGTAGTTTTGAGTTAATGGGAGTATGAGAGTTAACAAATTTAACTAATTTTGCATTACCTTGTGGCTGGTTTAGGGTTTTTCACCAAAATCAAGAAGAACTAGAGAAAGGGAAAGAGTCTTATTTTTGTAGGACTCTTCATTTTTGACCTAGGAAGTGATGCCCTAGGTTTTAGGGTTCCTTAAAGTTTTCTGAAAGGGGCGGTTCAAGTCCCACTGTTTTGGAGGCCTCTAGAGGGAGCAACTACTTCTCTCTCTTCTTCTGCTCCTGTGAAAAAAGAATCTTTGGAGGGAGGAGCTTCTAGGGTACCAGAAGGGTGTTTCTGTTTCCTGAAGGAGATAAATACCTATTTTTTCATCTCAAAGTGATTTTATAACCCTCTTTTGGGAATAATGAAGGGACACGGAGTTGAAAACAAATCAGGGAGTGAGATGGAATGAGAAAAAGGAGATGTTGGAGACCTTTTTGGGGCTGGGACCATCACTACAGTTGAGTTATATGGTACAAACTATTTAGAATGGTCACAATCTGCAAAAATGGTCATTGAGGCTCATGGGAAGTTGGGGTATGTCACTAGTGAGGAAGTGAAACCCGAAACTAATTACTCCCGATAGGTATAGGAAAACTATATGGTAATGACTTGGTTGTACAATTCTATGTTGCCCCTAACACAAATAAGGAGATTTGGGATGGGGTTGCAAAAACCTATTCACAGAATGAGAATGTTGCTAGAGCCTACCAATTGAGGAATCAGGTAATTACTACCAGACAAGGAGATAAGCCTATTGCTATTTATTTTTCGACCCCTAAAACCCTTTGGAAGGAGATAGACCATTTGGAGACTGGTTTGGGAAAGTAGCAAGGATGCAACAACCTATCAAAAACTTTTAGAGAAGAATAGGGTTTTTGAGTTTCTTGCTGGATTTAACCCCGAGTATGACATTGCATGGCAGCATATTCTTTCCAGAGATAGTGTAACTCTCTCTCAGGCATATAACTTTATATCAGGAGAGGAGAGTATGAGGAATGTGATGATGAGGAATCCAAGTCTTGAGCAGTCTGCTATGGTTAGCACAGTGAAACCTAAGCAGAGCGGGGACAGGGGTGGAAATGAACTCAGGAAGGAAGATAAGAAGGGTCCGATCTGTGACTATTGTAAGAAGCCTAAGCATACTAGAGATACCTTCTGGAAGCTTCACCCTCACCTTGTGCCGAATAGACTTAGAAACAAGAAGGGAAATGTGAACATGGCAGTAATTGGTGACTTGTTTAGACCTCCTACTATAGCTTCTTTGGAGTCTGTTGCAGTAGCTGTAGTGAGGACCGAACTGTAGAGTTATGGGCAGTTACTTAATCAATGAGATACAGTCAACCCTAATCCATTATCGAGTGGATAACTAAGTACAGGTGGATCAAGAGGTGGACATTCTAATTCTTTTGCACATGCAGGTAGTTCACATTCCACTATAAATTATTTTTCTACTACAAGTAAGGAAGGACCTCCTTGGGTTATAGATTCTGGACCCTTAGAGCATATGACCAACATTTCTACCATTTTCTCCTCTTACCACCCCTACTCTAGCAGAGATAGAGTTTCCACAGTTGATGGATCTCATGTTCTCATTGCTGGGAAGGGCTCTGTCAAGATAACCGATGCCATTTCCCTACCCTCTTTCCTTCATGTTCCTAGATTAAGTAGTAACCTATTATCTATTAGTAGTTTGACAAAGAATTTGAATTGCTCAGTGATTTTCTCTCATGGCCATTGTGTTTTGCAGGATCTGGATTCAAAGAGCACGATTGGGAGTGGTCGTGAGGTAAATGGAATCTACCTTCTCGATGTGCTTCCTAGTCATTAGAGTCATCATGTTAGTAGCCTTCTGGGTCAGATTATGATTTGGCATATTTGGTTGGGGCATTTTTCTTTTCCTTCTTTAAGTTTCTTATTTCTAAAGCTATTTGAGTTTATTAATTTGTCTAGTTTATAGTGTGAAGGTTGTCAACTTAGAAAACATTGTAGACATTATTTTAAAGCTAGTAATAAAAGATGTTCTTCTGCCTTTGATGTTACTCATATTGGTGTGTAGAGACCATACCATGTTTCTTCTATGGTTGGTTATTAGTACTTTCTTTTATTTGTGGATGAACTTTTCCACTACTCTTAGATATATTTGATGAGATCCCATGATGAGGTGTCATCCTTGGTTCAACAATTTCATCAGATGGTGCTAACACAGTTTGGGGTACGAGTGAAAGTGTTCAAGTCGAACAATGCCAAGGAATATTTTGAAAAGAACCTAGCATCATATATATCAGAGTATGGAGTAATCCATCAGAGCAGTTGCTCTTACACTCCACAGCAGAATAGTGTAGCAGAAAGAAAGAGCAGACACATTGTAGAGATTTCAAGGAACATGGTGATAGCATCTACTGTCTTAGTTTGGTTTTGGGGTGATGCAGTTCTCATAGAAGTTTTCTGATTAACCGGGTGCCTTCTCGTATTCTTGGATATATTACCCCATTCAGCCTTCTTTTTCATGAGGGGGAGGTGTTCAACATTCCTCTCAGGGTATTTGGTTGTGTTTGCTTTGTCCATGTTCTTGGTCCTCACCGCTTGAAGCTTGACCCAAAGGCAAAGAAGTGTGTCATTCTTAGGTATGCAGAAAACTAGAAGGGATATTGTTGCTATGGCCCAACCTCTGGGAATCGGTATGTTACTACGGATGTCACATTTTTTGAGTCAATGCCTTTCTTCCAAGGGGGTTCTTCTCAGGGGGAGGGTTTTGGGCAAGGAAGTGAGCAATCTATTCCACTTCCAGTGCCAGTCCCCTTGTCCACCTAGTGCCCAACCCTCTTATGTCACCTATTTTACCACCTCCCTTGTGTCTTGTTTCTCAATGCTTTTCATGACAGCGCCTACGACTTTACAGAGAGTTTGATTCTACAGCAGAAGAATCCACATCACTTCCTATCGACTCCTTAGAGACTCCAGATTCGGATGACACTGACCTAGGTCTGCCTCTTGCTTCCTCTAATGTTTTAATTCCCATTGATTCCACTAACCCCGTTGCAAATGACCTTGACCTTCCTATTGCACTCAGAAAAGGGAAGAGAAAGTACACTACTCATTGTATCTCACACTATCTCTCCTATAGTGGACTTTCTCCTTCTTATCGGGCCTTCCTTTCTTCCCTCGACTCTGTGTCTATACCCAAGGGTGTCAGTGAGGCTTTCTCCAAACTTGAGTGGAAGATAACTATGCAAGAAGAAATGAAAGCTTTGATTAAAAATCAAACGTGAGAGATTGTGCATCTATCAGAGGGCAAGGAGACAATTGGATGTAGATGGGTTTATACAGTGAAATACAAGGTGGATGAAAGTATAGAAAGGTATAAGGCAAGGCTGGTTGCAAAAGGGTACACTCAAACCCATGGTATAGATTACCTAGAGACCTTTGCACCAGTTGCAAAAATGAACTCAGTTCAGATACTTCTCTCTCTTGCCGCTACATATTCTTGGCCCTTCTTCCAACTTGATGTAAAAAATGCTTTTCTTAATGGGGACCTGTAAGAAGAGGTATATATAGATCTTCCTACTAGTTTCTACAATGATGTAGAAGAGGGAAAAGTATGCAGATTGAAGAAGATCCTATATGGTTTGAAACAATCACCCAGAGCATTGTTTGATAGGTTTAGAAAATCCTTTGTTGCATTTGGCTATACTCAGACTCAATCAGATCATACTTTGTTTGTGAAGCGGAGGGGGTCCCTGGTGTCAATTTTGATAGTATATGTGGATGATATTGTAGTTATAAGAAATGATTTTAGTGAGATTGATAGCTTGAAGAAGAATCTATAAAGAGAATTTGAAATTAAGGATATTGGGAAGCTGAGGTATTTCTTGGGCATTGAGGTGGCAAGATCAAAGCATGGAATCTTCATCTCACAGAGAAAGTATGTTCTGGATTTTTTACAAGAGACATTGAAACTTGGGAGAAACGCAACTAATACACCTATTGATCAGAATCACAGGATAAATGCTTTAGAAGGTGAGCTGATGAAGGATGTTGGGAGATATCAGAGACTAATGGAGCGGTTGTTATATTTATGTATGACAAGACTAGACATCTCTTATGCAGTGAGTGTGGTGAGTCAATACATGCATGCCCCATGAGTTCAGCATTGGGAGGCCATTGACAGGATACTTGCTTATCTGAAGGGACACCCAGGTAGAGGCATACTATTTGCTGACCATGGACAGTTAAAGCTAGAGTCTTACACAGATGTTGATTGGGTAGGATGCCTAGATAGCAGGAGATCTACTTCGGGAGTTTGTACTCTTGTTGGAAGTAGTCTAATTTCATGGAAAAGTAAGAAACAAATAGTTGTGTTAAGGTCAAGTGCAGAAGCTGAATATAGAGCCATGGCACATGGAATTCCAGAGCTCCTTTGGATCCGTTCCTTATTAAGAGAAATTGGGATTGAGGTAGAAGAACTCATAATGATATACTGTGATAATCAAGTAGCAATTAACATTACACACAACCCGGTTCAGCATGATAGGACGAAGCACATTGAAGTGGACAGACATTTTATAAGAAAAATGATGACTTAAGGGGAAGTTTCCTTACCATATGTTGCATCTAATTTGTAGCTTGCTGATGTTCTTACAAAAGGTATTGCAAAAAACAAGCTAGAGCATGATCTACGCAAGTTGGGAATGTGTAACATTTATTCCCAACTTGAGGGGGAGTGTTGAGTTATTGGGCCGATGTTAAGTTAATAGGCCCAGTTTTTTTTTATTTACTTTATTTAGTTAGGAAGTTATTGGACCTTAGGCCCATCAGTTTATGGTAGTTTAAGTTATGTCTTTTTAGGTACTTACCAGTAGTTTAAGTTATGTCTTTGTACATTCTTTTTTATAAAGTATATAAATCAAAGGAAGGGAGTGGCCAGAACTAATTTCTTTTTGGCTACATCTCATTCTCTTCTACTTCTTCTCTTTCTTTCTTTCTAGCTGAAACCTTTCAGCATCTTCTTCTTTTCTTCATAAAGTTTATATTAAAAACAATTATCAGCTTTTCTACTGCTTCCACCATTGGTAAGATGTTTTCTCCCATAATTCAGCCCTCTCTTCTTCCACCTTCCGGGTGTAGGAAAACCTTAGAGGAGTAAAGAGACGAGTGCATACACACCCATCCCCTCTTTATCCAAGGCTCCCCACATTCCTACTTAGGGAGAAGAGGGATTAAAGCATGGGGAAAATACTCTCCATGGGCTACCCTCGAATTGGGGTCATGAATCCATCAAACTAAAAACAAGAAAGGTGTGAATATCAAGCTAATAGTGAGAGAAAAAAAAATCATTTTGTATGCAAGCAAGGAACCAAAATAACCAAGACATCTATTAAACAAAAACAACTTCTATCCTAACTACTAGAAGAACCAACTTTATGTTGTTAAACAAAAGGGGAAACAAAACCATAACTAATCGGCCTAGGTCTCTCTATGCATTGTTTAAACAAAAATAAACATAACAACGGTTATGTTTAGAAATTTTTTATTTTTTTAGTTCCATGTCATTTTAGAAACAACCAATGAGATGCACTTTTCCAATAACCTAAATAATCTCTTCTCCTAAATTTTCTCCTAAACTACCTCCCCCACTATCCCCCACTTTCTCCAAAATTATCTATAAATCATATTTATCTTCTAAATTATCTCCAATTCTTATTTATCTCCAAGTTTATCTCTAATTTAGTAGAGAGTTTCTCTCCTAAATTATCTTCATTTCCTATTTATCCTCACCCCTACTTTTATCTATATCTATCTAAATAAAGTTTCGGTTAAAAAATTTAAGAATTATTTAAATATTCTAACAAATTATATAATAACTTTAAAATATTTATTAAAAGCACAAAAAATAATTTTATATTTTTACAAAGTATATCACTAGATCGTGTACTAACAATTTAAATTATGTATTTCTGGATTGTCAATTTAAATGTTTTTCAAATATTTAATAATATGTAATAGCTTTAAATAAATAAAATTCAAATAACAAAAAAATTTAAATATTTAAATAACTAAATATTTATCATAATTTGATTTTAAATAGTTAAAATAAAGAAATTATATAATAAATTTAAAAAGTTTCTTAAAAGTAGAAAGATAATTACAACATAATATTGCAATTAATAAGAATTTAATATATTATAAAATTGAATAAAGAAATTATGTAATAATAGTATAGATTATGCTTTGAAGCATACTTAATTTAAAGAAATAATTAATATTTTAAAATTTAAACATATTATTTAAGTATTTAAATAGAAAAATATTTTAAATAATAAAATATTTAACATAACTAGATTTTAAATAGTTAAAATAAAGAAATTATGTAATAAATTTAAAAAATCCTGAAAAGTATAAGAATAATTATAACATAATATTGAAATTAATAATAATTTAATATTTTTACATAATATTATAAATAATTAATTTCACTTATACCAAGTTATAATTCAAGAAAATCACTTTCAAAAAAATAATATTTATAAATAATAATTTTAAACTCTTAATCTGTATTTATTATATAATTATATATACTAAAATTAGTATTTATTGTATTTCAGTAATTATTTATTATTTATTTGTGATAAATGTATTTTCAATGATTATGTATCAATTTATTTTGTTTTGTTATTTAATAGAAAACTTTCAATAATTATTGGAGTTTAAACTACTATTATTGAAATTTTTAAATTTAATTTATTGTACTTATTGTATTTATTGTATTTTTGCTATAACTTATTGGTTAATATTTATTAGAGATTAAACTATGATTTGAGACTATACTATTTATTGACTAAGTCAATATATTTTTAGTACTTATTGTATTTTTGTAATTATTGTAATTATTGTATTTTTTCATTATCAATATATTTCCAATAATTGTGTACTTTTTCTATAACTTTTCAATAATTATTGGAGAAAAAAAACATTGTTATTTATTAGAGATTATACTACTAATTTAACTGAAATTATGAGTGTTCATGAGTTGGTTCAGTTCGGTCATAGGCTATTTGGCCAACTAAATTGACATGGTCAGGTTGGGGAGTTGGTTAGCTAAACCAACTAACCTTTTGTAAAAACCGATCCACTCAAGTTGTACCAGTTTGGTTCAATTTTTTGGTTTAGTCAGTCGGTTCAAGATTTAAATATAAAATTAATTTTAAAAATTATAATGCAATTATTAAAAAATAAATTTAAAAATTAGATTTACGATATAAAACATTTTAGACTAAGAAATATGGAAAATTTCCAACTTTTCCATATTATATTTAAAATATAAAATATTAATATATATCCATGGCTACGTCATTCGATTTTGGTCAGTTTACAAATGGCCAAAGTGAAACTTATCCAACTTGGTCCAATTGGAGAATTTTTGAACCAAAGCCGACCTAAAATACTAGAAAACCGACCAACTCGGGTTGAGTTGATCGGGTTCGTTAATTTCATTAGTTTGATGAATAGACCTAATTGAAATTAATTATTGTTGTTTTGTATTATAAAAAATTTATTAAAAGTAGTATATAAAATATGAATAATCATTAATTATTTAAAAAGTTGGAAATATAAAACAATTGTATACTCTTATGTATTTCTATTAGGGTCATTTATTAGAACACACCTAGTTTTACATATTTACTTAAACCTACCTTATAGTTTTCATTTTACTAAAACATCCCATATATTTTACAACTTATTTACTTAATTAACCTTTCATTAAGGAGTGTTTATTTTGCCATTAGGCCAATGATTTTTTATTCCAAAAATACCCTTAACACTTTTTTGTACAGCAAACAAAATTGACCAAATATAGCCAATAGCGTGGTTGTCGTGTCTTATTAAGGGCAAGAATGGTATTTTTATTTTTATTTTCTTTTGACTAAATTTATTTAAATGAACATTAGGGTCAATACTGTCATTTTCCATTGTCATCTAATAGAAGATTGATTAAATCCATTGCAAATTATAAGTGGTGGTTTAGTAAAATGCTAACTATAGGGTAGATTTTAGTAAATCCATGAAACTATAAGGGGTATTTTAGTAAATGACCCTTTTTCTATTATTTAGCTTTTGCTTAATAAATCCCGTGAATTGCATGGGTCCCCACTAGTAACAATAATAAGATGATACGTCCATTGCTAACTTTCATCCTAAGTCTCTTCTATCACCATTAAACAAAGTAAATCATAAAACCTCAAGAAGATCAGTGGAGATGTTGGGTTTGCATACCACTGTATATGGCTTTCTTTCCCAAGCTATTAGGTATGTTAGGAGAAAGGTATTGGTGATTGAACTCGGTAGGGAACACCTTATGCAAATGTGCTGAAATCGTTGGAGTGAAGAGAACACAAACCTGGATCGAACTTCCTCCTTGCGGCCTTCTTCTAGTCATCTCCTTTCTTCTTCCTTCTTCTTTACAACATAACCGAGTGAAGCCTTAGAATACGAAGAGGAGAGATGGACTAGTTAGTTTAGAGTTTCATGGGGTTTCGGAGGTTGAGGATGAGAAGGAAGAAGATGGAGATTGAGAAAAGTTGAGAGAGATGGAGATGGGAGGCTAGGGTTTGGTTAAGGTTTCATGGGATGAGAAGAGGAAGGGGAAGATGGAGGTGTAAGAGTTCGGTGGGAAGAGTAGAAGGGAGAATGGGAGAATCCAGAGAGTTCAAAAAATCCCTCCCTCATTAGGTTGGTTCAATTAGGTTTTCATCTAGGTTTTTCTCTCTCTTTTTTTATTTTTTTTCTTAGGTTTTCTTTTAAAATCCAATGGAGAGGGGTTGGTTCATTTAGTTGGGAATGGACCGAATTGGGGTGGTCTAGTTGTGTTCTAACCGAATTAGGTTAGTGTTTAGTTAGGGTTTAAGTGAGAATGGTTAGGGTTTTAGGGTTTGGCTAAAGTGGTTGGAGGGATAAGATCTATTTGTGCTAATCTAACGGGTGGGGTCTTCTAGACAAGGCTCCTTAAATCACTCCCACTTGTCTCCCCCTTGTTTAATGTCTAGAATGAGGGGGATTTGAAATTTAAATTTTAAAAATTGAAATTAAGAGCCAAAACTAGAGGGGGTGGCTAGGGTTCTAGAATTTAGGGTTTTGTGGTGTGGAAGTGAGGGTTAGGCCAATCCTAGGGTGGAGAAGCAAAGGGGACTCAAATCTAGAGTTAGGATTGATTCTAGGTTTAGTGAGGACTTTGGGGTGATTTTCAAAAATATGCAAGGACTTAAATGAAAAATAGAAGGGGGTTTTTTGCAATAAGAAGGCAAGTCCATGGGGGTATAATGTGTAGGATTCAAGGGCTGAGATTAAAACTAAAGATGTTAGGGTTTATCTCGAACAACGAGATCGCAAGAATTGGAATCTTCGTAGATGGAAGGGTAAAATGGGGAATTTTGTAACAAGAATTTCAAAGGGGGTTCTAAGGTGTCCGAAAAGGGCAATGATGGTGTTTGATGGCCTCAAGGCATGTGTTAGAGTGAGAAATCATGATCTGGAGTGTGTTGAGCAACCAAGGGTGTCGAATCAGGATTTTTCTTGATGGAAGGGTAAAATGGTCATTTTGGGTCTAAAAATGGAGGAGAGTTTATCCAAGTGTTTAGGAAGGTGATGGCATGGTCTAGGTGTATCGGAGGGTGTACTACAATGTAGATCTTGAAATAGGAGAGTAACATTCAATAAGAGCCCTCGATTGGAATCTTTATAGATGAGGGGTAAAATGGTCATTTTAGGGTCTGGAATTTGTTGGATTGTCAATCAAGGGGCTTTGGTGGGGTTTAAAGGTGTTGGATGATGCATGATAGTGGATATTTTGAAATTGGAGAGTATCGGGCAACGAGGATGGTCGATTTGAAATCTTTTTAAGCGAAGGGGTAAAATGGTCATTTTGAAATCTGAAACTTGATAGATGGTCGATCAGAAGGTTTTGATATAATTTGAAGGTCTCAGATACTGTGTCGTGATGGAAATCCTGGATTCGAAGAGTGATGGCAAGTAAGGATTGTCAATTTGGAATCTTTTTTAATGAAGGGTTAAGAGGTAATTTTAAGGTCTGGAATTGTATGGATGGTTGATCGGGAAGTTGATGGAATTTTGATGGGGTTTGAGTGTTTCGGGGGAGGTGTCTTGATGGAAATCTTGGATTTGGAAAGTGGCGACCAATGAGGATCATCAGTTTGGAATCATTTTGGATGAAGGGCAAAATGGACATTTTGAGGTCTGAAGTTTGACAGATGGTTGATCGAGAAGTTGATGAAGGTTTTGGTAAGTTTTGGGGGGTCTTGGATGATGTGTCTCAATGAAGATCTTGGATTAGAGAGTGGCAGCCAATGAAGATCGTCGATTTGAAATCTTTTTGGATAAAGGCCAAAATGGATATTTTGAGGTATGAAGTTGGATGGATGGTTGATCAAGAAGTTGACGATGGTTTTAGTATAGTTTAGGGGTCTTAGATGGAGTGTCTCGATGAAGATCTTGGATTTTGAAAATGGCGACACTAAGAATAGTCGGTTTGGAATCTTTTTTTATGAAGGGAAAAACGGTCATTTTTGGGTCTGAAATCTGGTGGATGGTCGTTCAGGGGTCTGATGGTGGTTTTAGGAAGATTTGAATGTCTCAGAGGAGCTGTCGTGATGGATATCTAAGATTTTGAGAGTAGCGAGCAATAAAAATGGTCGATTTGGAATCTTTGTGTACGAAGGGTAAAATGGGGACTTTTAGATCTGTAATTTGGGTGGTGGGTATCCTGAGGTCCTTAGAGTCTAATGGAAGTGTGCAATGACTTTAGAGGTGTGGGAATTGTGAGTATTTAAGTTATGAGTATTTTGGCTAACGAGGGGGCTTAAAATGGAATGTTGGGTTGATGGATGGGTAAATAAGGGAATTTTAAGTTTGACTTTGGCGGAGTGGCATGGATTTGAATTTTGAGACTTTTGTGAGGGTTTGATTGTATTGGAGACGTGTGGATTCTAGGTTTTAGGCTCGAGAATTGTTATAATGTCAAGTTCATCGAGATGGAATCTTTAATGGACAAATGACGAAATCAAGGGATTTATGGTTGAAATTTGGTGTGATTGGATGATAAACAACTTTGCTTCATGTGATGAAGTCTGATAGGTAATAGGTTTGATGGTGTGACACAATTGGGACCATCAAAAGGGAATCTTGTGGATTTGACGGTGAACTTGAGGCTATCTGAGTTGAAATTTAGTTTCCTAAGGTTTTGGCATATTCTAAAGATGTTGGTAAGGTCCGATCGAGCATTTAAAGTGTGAAAAGTGGAATAGAGGGGACCGAGCAAAAATTGGGTGCTGACAAGGTTCGGGCATGATGACTCTATAGAGGACAAGGTTGTCTGTCTTGAATTTCTTTTGGTGGACCTTGGTGTCGTATAATTAGCCATCCGCTACTGGTATGTCTCCATTCTAACTTGTGCTTGGTCTTTGTTTTCTTCCAAGAGATCCAACTCAGCGCGGAGGTCCTTGTTATTGGTTTCTTTGTTGTAGAGATCAGTTCGAAGCGTGGGGGATTTGATCTCTATGGGGATCATTGCCTTGGCTCCGAGCACTAGACTGAGCAAGGTTTCTCTAGTGGCTATTCTCAGCATGATCTGGTAGGCCTAGAGAATGCTTGGCAGCTCTTCTACCCACCTACATTTGGCTTTGTCAAGTCTTGTCTTCAGCCCCTATAATAAGGTGCAGTTTGAGACTTTGGTCTGTCCATTACTCTGAGGTTGGTGTACTGTTGTTATGTGGTGATCTATCCCGAGCTCGGTGCAGTACACTTTGAATTTCTTGTCTATGAACTATGAGTCATTATTAGTGATCAACACCTACAGAATGCCAAAGCAACAAATGATGTTCCTCCACAGGAAACCTTGGGCGTTTTAAGCAGTGATCTAGGCTAAGAGCTCGGCCTCGACCCACTTCATAAAGTAGGAGTGTCTTTGGTAATGGTCACACTTGTGTACAAGTTGAGTTGCATCATGTTCCATTGTTAGGAAAAAGTAGCCTTGCTAAAGGGCTTTGCATGCTAGGGTTCGAGCTTCTATACTTTTTGTAGATAACTGGCAATGGCGGGATCTCATGCCTTGAACTGTCCATTCACCTGGTTCACTACCAATTGGGAGATGTTGAAGACTTCAACTTGCTTCATGTTGACTTATTGTGTGAGGCGGAGTCCAGATATGAGGGCTTCGTACTCCACCTCATTGTTGGAAGCTTTAAATTAGAACCTGAGGGCGTGTTCGAGAATGATGTCATCCGACCCGAGGAGAATGGAGCCAGCATTTCTCCCTAGGTGGTTGGAAAACCCATCTATGTGTAGTGTCCAAGCGGGGTTCTTGAACCGGGTCTGAGTCCGAGAACGTACACTTGGCTAGAAAGTTGGCTAGGGCTTGGACTTTGATTGTGGGCCAAGGTGTGTGGTCGAGGTTGTGTGCCTAGAAGTTCAAAGGGGAGACAATGACCCGTGAACTTCGGCATGACCCGGTTGAGGCTAGCAACTCGTCAGGTGAGGTATTGTACTTCTTTATGCGTCCACAGAGGGTGCATATTTGAGATGGCCTGGATTTTTTCTAGTTTGGCCTCGATCCCTCTCTATGTTACAATGAAGTGGAGGAAATTTCTAGAGCTGAAGTTTCTAAGCTCTCGACAATCACGGATTTGCATCAGCACATCAGTCCGCATCGTGTTGAGGAGGGTGAAGTTTCTAAACATGGGAGGCAAAGATCTTTATCTACAGCATCCGCAATGGTCTAACCTTTTCCTATCGTGGTTAGGGGTGATCATGGACCGAGCTGGGTAGGGCCTGGACTACACCTTGGGCCTAGTTTACAAGCCCAAGCCCAACTTACGGGCTTTCCAGAACTACAACATCTAATAATAAAAATTTAATTATTTAATTTTTTTATTTTAAAATAAATTAAATAAAATATAATATATACAAAAAAATATGGTAGGAGCCCAAGGTAAATTGGGCTTAGCTAAGCTTTAGGCCTATGCACAAAAGAAGGCATGTGCCTTATTTAATTATTTGAGTTGGTTTGGCTTGGCTTACCTAGATTAAGGCAAGGCCTCCATTAGCATTCTTGAACAATGTGGGACTTAGAACAATACTAAATATTGTGTGCTACCATTGAGTGTTTTTCCATGTCCCATATTGCTTAGGCAATGATAATGAAGGCCTTGCCTTCATCTATATAAGGTCTTGCCTAGAAAGACATACATACTTGAGTTTGCTTAAGTGTTCACACATGTATTGACATGTGTCAACTAATTAATATTTATTTATATGTTAAAAATTAAAATTTTTATATCTTATATAAAATAATAAACATTTAACTTGTATATATATATAAGTTATATAATGTAATGTTATAATATAATTTTAGAAATATATATTATATTATATTGTAGGTTGGGTTGGACTTGAAGTTTTGGCCCAAGCCCGGCCCAAAAATTTTTGGGCTTGATGTGGGCCTCGGTCATGGTGGCCTTGAACACAAAAACCTAGGCCCAGGCTCAGAAATTTGTAGGTTGGGCCAGGCCAAGAATGACCACCCCTAATCGTGGTTGGCTCTCCCGTCATCTCTATCATGGCATTGTCGATTGTATTGGGCTTCTTGTTCCTATCTACATTGCACCTCAGTTTCTTTGGCATTGATATATTTTTGCATATGCGTCATTAGCTTGGTTAAGCTGGTAGGAGGGTTCTTTTGCAGGGAGAAGTTGTACCTGGAGGACCACAATCTTTCATGATGATGGTTACGGCGGTCACAGACTGGTATAAGTTTTGGACTTGTATCGTCTCAGCGTTAAACCTAGCTAGGTATTCCCATAGAAACTCTCATTTTCGCCATACTTGCATAAGGCTAGCTGAGGTCATCTAATGTCAATGACTGCTGGTGAATTGTGCCAGGAACCACTCCTCAAACTGTTCCCAGAGGAAATCACTTGAAAGAATCAAAAGAAGCAAGAGATAAAAGAACTAGTGTGGTAGCAAATAATCACATTGAATTATTAACAAAATAAGAGAAAATCACTTTGAACCAGATAGATAGGTACATTGGTTTCCTATTTAAATTGCATAGGTAGAGATAGTTTATCAAAGTAGCAAACAATCAACTTAATGCAACTGAAAGCATCATATAATTATGTCAATAGATCAAAGTTCTAAAAACTGTAACCATACCATAAATCATAGAGAAAGTTAAATCGAATTGAAGCATAATTTGTATGATTATTTACATTTTTTACAAATTTGTAAAAAATTAAATATAAATATAGTAAAATGCTAAATATATATATAGGAATATGACTTTAAACTATTTTTAATCCATACTTACCATACATGTACCTAAAATAATAGAATTTAATTTTATGCCATAGAAGCCTAAAATGATAACATCAAGTATATTCAATGTTTGATAATGTTTTGAAAATTGTAATTATATTGTAAATTGTAAGATCATTTATATTTTTTATAAAATTTATCAAAAATTAAATACAAATATTAAAAGGTTAACTATATATAAGAATATGACTTTATCTTATTTCTAATTCATATTACCATATATGTAACTAAAATAATTAAGTTTAACACTTACACAATAACTTAACTTGAAAATAAAATAATTTACATACAATGGCTTAGATCTTTATCCTACATATAACGTAAAACAAACTTAGTAATATAAATAAATCATTTTTTAGTAAGAGATTTAAGATAACTATCCTCCAACAAAACTAAATATAAAAATAATAAAATAGAAATATTGAGTTTATTTGAATCATAGTGAATCATAAAAATAATATAAATCGTAAGATTTATAAATCAGACCATAGGATTCAAACAAAAGTCATAAGGTTTTTGCAAAAAAAAAAAAACTGATTCAAACATGAGACTCAAATCAAAAGAATGTAAAAAAAAAAAAGCACAATTCCTTTTTGAGTATCTGTTTAAAATTTTCGTGTCATGGTAGAATTCATGTCATTAGGAGTCTTTGCACTGGTATGCAAAGATGGGGCATAAGTTATGTTATAAAAGATGTAAAGAAATAAGGCCTATAAATCAATGATATTTGTTAAAACATCATAATAGTTTAGATCTCCTGTAATGTGATTTTGATAATTGATACTTACAACTTTAGTCCTATTCATCAACATAAACCATCAAATCACCTACCAACAACATTGTTAGCACCAATGTTGATTATACAGCCCATGTAAGCCTACTTTTAGATTACATAAACTTATCTCAGATGAGATCTTACCGTATCACATGTTAGCACCAAAGCCTGATCCAATGTGATACGGTAAGATCTCAGCTGCCTCAGAGAAGCTATCTGAGATAAGTTCACCAGAAAGTTGATTATACAGCCCATGTAAGCCTACTTTTGGCTTTTTGGATATTTACCAAACACCATAAGCAGATGTGTAAAAGCTCTCCCAAACGGGCAGTTGTATTAATGAGTTCAGTCATGTATTTTAACTAGGAATGACCCCGTACTAAGTACGGGATCAGTAATCTAAATTATTTTATTTTTTTAAATTATTTATATTAGACATTTAGATTAGACTTTTTATTTGATTCAAGAGACTAACCATGTTTTATCAAGATAATGACCCATTACTAAGCAAGGGACAACTATAATATCATTTAATTTAAAATTTACTATTTAACTATAAAAAATTAGCATGGGTCTTACATCTTTGTAATTGACAAAGTACGGGGCTAGTATCCTGATATTTTTTCATTCATGTATTTTGAAAAATTTTGTTTCACACCATTTTTTATGTTATAAATTTAGGTTATTATTTTATTTGATATTTTTATATAAATTTGTTATTTAATTTGAGAGATTAAATAAAGTTTTATTTGTAAATAATAACCTACTTTATGGATCTTACATTATTTAAAATGAGTGTTTTTTCCTTTAAGTGGAGGTAACTACCACAATCCTTTTGAGAGTTGGGATAATTACTATTTTAAGCTCATAACTTTCTTTTTTTTTTTCAGTGGATAGACACATGTTTGAGAAGGAAGCTTGTGTTTTGAAAAGCCTTATGACATTTTCAATTGGGTAGAACTGGTCCAAGTTCAACCCAAGTAGGCCAAGCTAGTCCAAGTAAAATTCAAACATAAGTTTTATTAATTTTTAATTTTATCAAACTTTATAATAGGATTTAAAATAATGAAAACAAATTTTAACACTAAAAAAATGCATTATTTTATAATTAATTTGGGGATAAACAAAGTTGATTAATTTTATTTATTTTTATGATGAATTTAAATGGATTTAAAATTATAATTTTATCAACACTTATAATAATAAATAATTGTTTTATATTGTATTTAAGTAATTTTTGTTTTGCTTTATTATATTTTGAATTAATTTTTCATATTTTTCAATGGATACACCCTTTCTCTATTGGATTATAAACAATCGGCTTTGAAACATTGTTGACCTCTTAGGCCCACCGACCAATTCTCCATTTATTCCATTTTGGAACAGATGGATTAGCCATCCCACCAGGGCTAATGGGCTAATCCACTGCTTTTCCATTCGAGTTCCCAAACTCTACACGTTCATTATTGCTCTTAGTCTTATATCTCCCAGTCTCGATTTAACTGCATTCCTTTTTAGCGTTTCCAACACAAGTCAATATTACTACTCACCACATATCCTCTATCTTCTAGCAAATAGGCTGAGCTAGTCTGGTTTTAAATTATTTTTTACCGTTAATATTGCTTGACTCATCATCTTCTTCCTCACGACCATTAGAGGTTTGTTGCTTGTTATACTAAATTCTACCCTAAAATCAAACTGTAATTCCTTTTCTTTCTGTAAACAAAGTTGATATCAACAACCCAACTTAGGCAATTCAAACTCTGAAATGAAGATCAAATTAACATTAAAATGCGATGGAAGACCAGTTTATCTACGGAACTCATGGAATAGTGATTGTTTCATGAGCATCACAGATAAGAGCAAGTTACCCAAAAGCTCAACCTTGCATGAATGACTAAACATATCAATGGCATATTTCACATTATTTTCATTTAAACATTACAAAAATCAGATTGACATATTTAACACCATCAAAGAAAAAACAAATCATCCCAGTAGATTATTTTCAGTGGAGAGAAAACTAAATCAAGATTCAATTTACATGTTTCCTTGGAACATCTATTCAGAGTTCCAATTTGACCCCTTGTCTTTCTCAGCTTCGACACTATCCATTGAGCCACTTGGAATTTCTCCATACCAACAGCTTAAATATGCTTGTGCAAAGGTTTCAGCTTGCTTTTGATAAAGCTGCAAGATTTATTTTTCATCTACTTCTCAAATCAGTTCGAACCAGTAAAAAGAAAAGCCAAAACCATAAGTAAAACAGTGCGTCATGAACACACACGGTAATAGCTGAAAACATAAATACAATATAATACATGAACTTAAAAAATGGAATATGGAAAGTCCTTCCCTCCTACCACAAAAAACCTTTCTACATAGAAAAGATAAGGACTCATAAGCAACACCCTTGATCGTTGGAAAAGCATAGCACATCAATGGATTTGTATGTTACCCTAGCAGAATCTCGTTTAGAAGCTTTTTCTATCATAACAGATTTTGCTCAAGAAATCCGATAATTGCATCTTCTCCCATTAAGATTGTCTTTTGATGCAATCCACCGTCTTTGAATCCTTTGCCCTTCTCTACATTGTTGGCTTTGAATTTTGCATGATTCTTGCACTGTTGGTGTCGATTCAACTGCCTTGAAACCCAATTTGTTTGATTGCACACAGAGCAATGGTTGTGCTTGAAACATTGGGAATGCCAATTTTACAAAATGTCTCTTGTTTTTGCAATGGCTGGTTGTAATCTGACATAGGTTGGAGAAAGAAAAAGTGCTTCAAACATTTATAATGCCAGATTTACAAAACGTCTATTGTTTTCTGAATGGCTGCTTCTAATCTGATATGGGTTGGAGAAAAACAAAAGAACAAATTCAAAAAATAAAAATTCAATAACAAAAAATTGAGACATAAGAGATTCAAATTTCTTTGACTTGCTTACCTAATTACCATTCTCCCTCCGCTTGAAATTGGTAGAGACTAAACCAATTAATAATTTGTATTTGATTAAAACTCAAGAGTAGTTACCTCTTTCTTAGTAACTGTTTTCACCATGGACTCCTGGCAGTTGGTCAGTTTCCGAAGGTCCGGAGATGGCGACGAGAATGAGAGAGGAGGTGGAGAAGAGAGAAAAAGAGAAGAGAGAGAGAGAGAAAAGGATAAGAGAAATAGGACCCTCTCGGGAAACCCTAGGTTAGGGTTATATTGTGTTGTCTCCCTGGGAAAGAATTGCTCTCTCCCTTTTATAGGGAATAAGTTAAGGTTATCAAGGAAGAAGTTCTTTCCTATTAGGAAATATGATATTTTCTGTTAGGAAAGGAGATCTTTCCTTTTGTTTGAATATTAAGGGATCATTATTAGAAAATCCTATAAAAGGGAGAGAGCAATTCTTTCCTGTTAGGAAAGATGATGTTTTCTGTTAGGAAATGAGATCTTTCCTTTTGTTTGAATATTAAGGGATCATTATTAGAAAATCCTATCATTTTCGAATCCTATCATTTGGCGGGCGTACTTTCATTAAACTCGCATGCATAACTTAAAGACGTACGTGTAATCGGTATCTATTCCCGTTTTACCGTGATTCCGCAGTTCTGTAATGGTGTCGGGTTCATCGCAGCTTTACGCGTGTTCGGGTTCATCGCAAATCCATGTGTGTCTGAGGTTCATCGCAATCGTGCGAGTGTCTTAGCTTTATTGCAGATTTGCGCTAGCCGAAGTTCATCGCGATCTGTCCCGGGTATGAGTTCATCGCAATTGCGAATCTGCGATGAACTCATCGCAATCATGCGATAAGTTCTGGATTCATCGCAGGCGTTCGTGTAGTGTTTGTTTGACACCTTTCATACTCTGAGGGTCTTAGTGACCACTATGTACCTACATTAGCCACCCTGCTTGCTTATCGGTAAGTAGGAGCTTATCGATAAGCACTTGCTTTCGTATTTGTTTTTAGATCTTGGGGTGAGTTGGTTTGCATGCGTTGGATCTTGGAATTTTCCCTATTTTGTGATTTTATGTAAGTGGGATGCATCTTGTGTCTGCGATTGGGACTCCCTACATTCCACGATTTAGCCCCTGTCTTTTGGTGATTTTCTTCTTGTCAATGGTCAATGCTATGCCTTATTTGCATATTTCAGCCCCCCTGGCCGTTGACAGAAAGGAAATTAGCAAAAGACATTGGGAATTACTGTGTGTGATGCTCCTTCCTGGCAACGGGCAAGCTAGTGCTGAGTTTTTGTATTTCAGCCCCCATGGCCATTGACAGGAGAGGGGGATAGCGATGAAGCATATGGGATTGCAATATGTATTGTCTTTTTCATGGCAACGGCCGGGTTCGTGTGGTGTTTTTGGATTTTTGGCCCCCCTGACCATTGGAAGGAAGGGAGGGAGAGGCTAGGGGTGATCCCATTGCTTCTTTGGTGGGCGCAGCCCCCCTGTATCCTGATAGAATGTCTTCTATTGAGAAAGTCGCGTGGTCTATGATTTTTTGTCGTGATTTGCAAATGTCAAGTGGTAATCAAATCATTTAAAGTCGGTCACTTTGTGCACTCCGTCGCAAATAAGTATTTTTCGTAAGTATTATAGGAGTTAATCGCAATCGAACACCATTGCGAGTGTAATCAACAATTAATTGCGAACTAATAGAAAAAGAAATCGTGTGTGCTCCTTAGTTTGGAGGCTCAATGCAAGTGTTAAACATTGTTGAGAAATAAAGTTGCGAGCGTTCGCTAATATTGGAAGTGCTTTGCGGTTTTGTAGGAAACGTCAAGGTGACAGGATTAAGTATTTCTAGGTTGAGAGCCCATTGGACTCTATCGTAATTAAGTATTGGCATAGACATAGTGAACTTTATCGTAGATCGAGCAGTGTTATTCCAATATACGAGGTACTATTATGTGCGATAAAGTTACGTAAAATGATTAATATTTAACGTGTTCATAGAGAAGAGTTGTCCTAATATCACAATGTTGTTGTGTCTGAGGTCGACGGGGGCCCTCCACGGGCGATACAATTGGAGTTCGGTCAATATAAATATAACTAGTTAGCAGAAGTTAGGGTTTCATCGCAACCATGTTTAGGAAGCGACTACCCCAAAGGTTGATTATGAGCATCATGCTTTTGTTGCCTTTTGAGGTAAGATTTTGGTTGGCGTATGAGAGGGAAACTTGAACCTTCCTGTGGGAGTGAGGTAGCGATGGTCGGAATTAATGTTGTTCTTTAGCAAAGTATTGTTGTCAATTGTATGAGACGGGTGGAGTTTGCCCCCCTTTTGAACTGTTGCATTTCTAAGTTTAGACAAAATATCTGCATTTATAAATTGGACAGGAATCATACCTAATGTCGACAAAGCCTACCAACGGTGACATGGAGGTGTGGTTGCACCTGGGGTTGCTAGGGCTTCGTCTATGCCTAGGATTGCTAGGGCTTTGTCTGTGCCTGGGGTGCCAGGGCTTACTGATGTGCTCGGAGTGTCTAGGGCTTTGTAATGTGCCTGGGGTGTCAGGGCTTACTAAGGTGCCGGGGTGTCCAGGGCTTTGTATGTGTGCCCGGAGTGACAGGGATTAGTAGAGTGTTTGGGGTGTCCGGGGCTTTGTAGTGTGCCTGGGGTGTCAGGGCTTATTGAGGTGCCTGGGGTGTCCAGGGCTTTGTATGTGTGCCCGGGGTGCCAGGGCTTAGTAGAGTGCCTGGGGTGTTCGGGGCTTTGTAGTGTGCCTAGGGTGCCGAGGCTTATTGGGGTGCTCGGGGTGTATAGGGCTTAATACAACTAGGGTGTCAGCCCGGAGACGGTGCCCGGACCTAGTAAACCAGGCCTGCAATGAATTTGCTATTCAACTGATCAAGATTTTTATGTAGCGCTGCAAGAAGCATGTTAGTGAATCGCAAGATATGTGATGAATGGGTAATCGCTTGTTTAAAATTCATTTCAAAATTCACAAATTGATTCAAAGTCATATCTTCACTGCGGAGTAAAAAAAGGGTCTTATTTGAAAACATATTATCGATAAATATGGTAAGACAACTTTAAAACCAAATAATATATTTTAAGAGTCAATATTGAAAGTACGTTTTGAAAATAACTATGTGACAGAGACACCATGCTAAAATAGTGTGTTTTGGGAATGATTTTGGAAGAAGAAAGAGAAAAAAAGAAAAAAAAAACAATTCTTTGTTAAAATGCCAAACCATGTTTTCAAATCATGCACGGTTTTGGGTAGACAAGAAGAGCCAAACTTACACATTTAGGGCTTCGGGTCTAATTTACTATAAGTTAAAACATACCAAAAGGTGAGTTCGAATATGCTACTGTGCAAAAGGAAATGATAAACAATCCTTTTAGCTAATGATGAAAAATCATGCAATCTTGGCTACGGCATTTTGATAAGAATTAGTGAGCATGATACAGCATCATCCAGACAAATAATAATGCTCACTAGATACACCATTTCATCTTTGGTTCTCTTTTCTTCTCTTGTATGTGGCAATTTGTTTTGAAAACCCAAATACAGTGCTGATAAAGAATAAAATGGCTATCTACATGCCATAAAAAAGAATGAAGAGAAGTGTTGTTTTTCATTCAGATTATAACCAATTCAAAAAGAGGGAATCAAGCAGGTAAAATAAGGAACTTTTACAACTTTAGAAGAGAAAATGGAAACCACATGCCTTCAGTAACTGGTTTCCAGCTTCCATGTTCCTAACTATGAAAAGTTACAACACATCAAGTGACTTCCCCCATAGCTTTTGTGGGTTAAGTAGGACAAAGTAAAAATGCTTCACATTTCTACTATAAGGTAATAGAAATCAACTTTGTGCTTCATAATAATTTCCTTCTTTTGCCATCACCATCATCCAAGCCTCATCCCAAATTAAATCAGTTTTTATAAGTAGATAAATAATTTACTCAAACCATTGAATATTTGGTATTAGCCAAAGCATCATTATGGCATCAAATCTAGACCAAAAGAATGGAATTTCTTTTCTTTTATTACGAAACTGTATAAGAGCACACTTAGTCATGCTCACCTGTAATGTATGTACAGATAGGCCCAGTTAACCTTTTCCCCATTGTTTCCAGTTTCTTAATCTAAGTTAATATGGGCATCAAAGGAATTGGAAGCTTTGCATATATATTATATATAAGGAGAGCAAAAGTCTGTAAAACCGAATCATTCTCATTCTCTTCACATTTCAGGTAATATGTTCAAAGTATTATTCTACATAATATAAAATTAAAAATCTTCATTCTCAAATCTCACAGCAAATGCATATCAACATTGAGTACATGACAATTCATAAGAAGTAAACAATCTCAACTCATGAAAATCAGGTTGTCCAATTCTTTCGGGAAGTTCTCCTCTGTATTGAGCATCCTGGACGATCTGGATAAGTGTTTGAGGGAGCAGAAACAACCTCCTGTATTGAGCTGAATTTTCAAGCGCCGCACGGCATCTTCGAAGCTATTGGCGAGGCATTAGAAGGAGTGGGCACAGCATTATTCTAAACCACCAACACATTATACCGGTGATTCGGATTCCTAACCAAACTCGGTGTAAAACAAACAGTCTCAATTGATCTACCGAACATGCATTTAAACGAAAGAGACTAGTAGATTTCTAGCACAGTGAATAGATCAAGATTTAATGTTAAGTTGTCTTTAGTTATAGATATAGAACTGATGTGGGCTAGCTAGGCCCAGCCCATTACAGGCTGGGAGGCCTAGCCCACTAACGCCTGACAGCGCCAGCCTTCATACGGAGCCAACCGTAGGGTGGTCAGACATACCCACCTGGGCCTGCCGCCTAACCTTGTACGGCCCTCATCTGCTGCGTCCATCTTCACTTACCTCCAGCCCGCTCAAGTATAAATAAGAGGTAACTCTCCCTTAACAGGGGATCCAAAACTTGGGATTCTAATACAGCTCCCTCATTTATTTTCCGCACCTACCTTACTTCCTTAGCATTTATTCTTGAGGACCTGGTGTATCCAAGGATTGTCACCAAGACCTCGTCTGCACCTGCTCCTACTTTACACCTCGAACTAACTTGAGCATTGGAGCCTCCACCTCGGGTCTTCACCCGAGGCCTCTGACACTTCTTGTTTTGTAATACCTCGGATCTCTAGGAACCTCTGAAATGGATGGTAGGATCCATCGTATGGATGCCAAAACTGTTGCGGAATGGGTGGGTGAGTTTCAAAAATTTCCTACCTTCCTTCCAACTGGGAATCGCATTCCCTGATTTTAGAATCGTATTCAAGGATCCTACTTGAACCAAACCAAACCAGATTTCAACCAAAAGAGAAGAGAGTGATTATACATGATCCAAAGAAATAATATCTCCCAAAGTTAGTGTTCACACCCAAAGAAGACATCAAGATCTGCTCCTGCTGAAGATGACACAGCAACTGTGGAACAGAACCAGCAGATTGTGTCCTACGCACTGAATCCTTCACAAGAATCCTCTGAAAACAATGAGCACCGAACTGAATCAGCCTTTCAACAAAGACTGATATCAAGAATCTTTCTTGATCTTTCCCTCATAGAGAAAACCGAACTGGTGGTGGTTGGTGGCGGCTGATGGAGAAGAAAACTAGAGAAGAAAGTGGCGGACTGTTTTTTCTTCTCTAGGGTTTCTGAGATCCAATCTTCAGAATGCAGGTGTGTTCTCTGCGAAATCCCTTGGGTTCGAATTCATGTAATTCGAATTAGGGTTTCCTCCACTTGCTTAATGATTAAGAAGACCTCCTAATCATATCAGGAGTTGCCCTTATCCAAATCTGTATTTGGATTAGGACTCTTCTTAATCTTATCTGCAGATTAGATAAGCTTTTGGGCTCATCCTAATCTCAGATTCGCTCCCTTTTAGTGACTGATCAAATCAGCCTAGTTCGAAATGGGCTTTAGGCCCATTAAGTAATAAGTGCTCAATAGTCTTCCAAACTGCTGCCCAGTTGGGCTTCTTTATATGGCATGAGATCCAAGCATTGATCTACACACCAACCTCATGGGTTCGGCCCAGCCTCTATTACAAGGCCTAGCCGAATTCACTGGGAAGCCCAGTGAACCCCTTGAGCCCATCACATGGACCCTATAAGCCCAACACTTACACTAAGTGGTACCTGGGCCAAGCCATCTTATAAAAATCTAGGGACTGTGGGCAGATGCAAGATTAGCCCATCAGGTATTATCCTAAATGGCCTTACACTTAACCTCTCAGCCCATAATGATCAAGCACTGCCCAACAAGAGAGGACATCTCCCTCGGCTGCAAGGAACAGTGTTGCACTCTCTACTCACATGGATACCGGGAATTAAAACCATTTGCAAACATTTTGAAACCATACATAAGTATATATCATATATATAAATTTTGCAAAACAAAATTCCAACAATTGAAATCAACTGCCGGCAATTTGGTTTCCATCAGAGAGAGTGCATCCCTGATCATTACCTTTGTTCGACAAAGGGGTTGATCCCGTCACTATAATCACCCACTCAGATGAATTCTCATACTGTCCCAACATACCCAGGTTTTGACCCCCACTAAGGATCTCATTGATTGGCATATCAAAGACAACCAAATCCAACACCTAGTGCAGTAACATAATCGGGTCTAGGGGTCAGGTGTAACTTTCCAGTTTTGCCTATCAATCTCCAAGGTCCAGGGCAATACTGAAAATCTGGTCCAGTTCAAGGGTTCAAGTAATCCTACACTGCATGTGCCTTGGGTCTCACCCTGGCGGCTGAGACAAGCCACCCCAACAGTTGGCAGCACACCAATGTCAGCCTTGGCAGGATAAATCTCCCCAGACTTATCCAACGGTTGTGAACATTTAAAACCAACACAAGTCTCATTAAGTGTCCAGTTTTAGGGTCTTACACAGAAGTATACCACACAACATGAATCAAATATGTACTTTATGTATTTACATTAAATATCAAAAGTACATCAGAACTGAGTGAAGCTAAGGGCATACAAAAACTGTCCAACAACCTCGCCACCGAGGTGATGACCTACAGTCCTCGACTTCTACAGTTCTCGGAAGGAATACCTTGCCTCGACCTACAGTCTTCGGCCTACCTTCAGAACTTGGAGAGCAAATTTACCTCGTTGCCTCCAGCTAATCCATGCGACAACAATTGGCGCCATCTATGGGAAGCGTTGTTAAGATGACCCCCTTTTTAGGATAAAAAAATACTCTTACTCCAAGCCCTCCAAAGCTCGAAAGCCATGGTGCGGAGAACCAAGAATAATCAGAACCTAATCACCTATGAGCAGTTTCAGGTTGTCCTCTATCGTTTGGACAACCTTACTAAATGCATGGAAGAAGTATGTCCCCGAGCAGGAGGTCCCTCTCGCGGCGACTGCCTCACTGGGGTGTCAAAGCATTTGGACCAACACGAACATGTCGAGCCCCCAACCCTCGACCAAGGCAACAACTTGTTGGCCGAGCCATCAGAGTCGGGCAATAACCGCCCCCCTAATTCACCACGAAAGAATATCCATCCTCCCAACCAAGGAAGGGAAGAAGTGCAAACTCAATCCGTAGACAGTCACCAACATTTGGAGCAGCACCACCATCGCCGAAGGGAGATCCCTAGGGACGATGATGGGCATCTCATCCACCTTGGAGTTCACTCCCAAGGTGAGAGCTGACGTTGTGTCACTCCGCCTCCCTTCTCGGATCTACAAGACATTCTAAATGATCGTCATGCCCGTAAGGGAGCATGCGACTCGATCTCAGAGTACTCAAGAATCCGAGCTAACACCCCCGAGTCTGTGAAGACAGAAGCGGGGCCCATTCCCATGTTGACCCAGGGCTCGCCGAGTTGTGAACCGAGATTGGGGCTGTCAAGGATGAGCTTCACCAAGTTAAGGAGAGTCGAGCCGACGCCTCAACCAGTCACGGCAACTCCGCTAGCCGCATGGACGCATTCACCCCGAAAATCATGTCAGAGCCTCTCCCCCCACACTTCAAGACTCCTACTTTGGAGATGTACGACGTCTCCTCGGATCCTAACGACCACCTAGAGAGATTCTGAGTGCTCATGATACTCTACGGGTATTCCGATGCCTTGACGTGCCAAACTTTTTAGGCCACCTTCAAGTGGGCTCATGATACACTAAATGGTCTTTGAGTCCAACTTACTCATGAAGGCCCAAGGACTATGGTCTTAAGAGAGATTAGTCCATCAGGTACAATAGCCTTAAATGGTCTTACACTCAACCTCTCAACCCATAATGATCAAACACTACCCGACAGGAGAGGACCTCTCCCTCGAATGTAAGGGCAGTGTTACACTCTCTACTCAAATGGATCCTAGGAATTAAAACATTTTTCATAAAATGTAATATATGTATATTTTTCATATAAATATATTTTGCAAAAACAAATCTCAAACACGGTTGAAATTGACTGCCGACAGTTTTTGTTTCCATTAGAGAGAGTGTAGTCCCCTATCATTCACTTTGTCCGACGAAGGGGGTGATCCTATCACTATGATCACCCACTTGAATGAACTCTCAGACTACTCCAACATACCTAGGTTTTGACCCCCGCTAAGGATCTCACTGCTTGACATACCAAAGACAACCCAATCCAACACCCAGTGCAGTACCATAATCGAGTCTAGGGGTTACATGTAACTTTTCAGTTTTGCCCACTAGTCTCCAAGGTCTAGGGCATAACTAGAAAATGGTTCGGGTTTAGTGTTTCAGGTAAATACACACTAAATGTGCTTTGGGTCTCACCCTGGCAGCTAAGACAAGCTACCCCAACTGACTTGGTAGCACATTAGTGTCAGCCTTGGTAGGATAAACCTCCCCAAGTCTATCCAACGGCTGAGAACATTCTAAACTAACACGAGTCTCATAAGTGTCTATTTTAAGGGTAATTACACAAAAACATACCAAATATAACATGAATCAATTATATACTTTTATTCATTTACAATAAATGTCTAATGTACATCAATCTAATTGGAGCTAAGGGCATACACTGTCTAACACCAAAAACCCAAACCCAGTACAACCCATTTGATAGCTCTACCCATATGTGTTTAGAGGGAGTTGCTGATATAAGATCACTATGAGCCTAGGTGGGCCACTCGATCAAAACGCAAGCCTCAATGTCAATCGACTACCCAAGGACCAAGTCTAGGAATGGCAATGTGGTGGTTCAGGGTGGAGATCATATTCTTTGTCCCCAACCTTGATTTTACAATAAACCCTCGTCCCTGACTTTTGATCCCTATCGAGGGTAAAACTTGTCCTCCTTTCCCAATCCCCGACGGACACGAGTTTTCTATGGGACCTAAATCCCCAAAATTTTTTAGTTAACAGTATTTTCTGAAAAATAAATTTATTTAAGATAAATAAAAATTTTAAATTATGAACAATATTTTAAATCTATTTTGCTATATATAATGTAAATAATATCACATATATAATAATTTATATTTAATATGCATAATATTTAATACATTTATAATTGGGGTCGGGGTGGGGCAGGGACCTCATTCCCCAACCTTGATCAGGGATCCCTATTAATTCCATCACCATTTCCGCTCCACCAAAGTAATCCCCATCCCCAACCCTATTGGGGAAGCTGGATACCGTCTGAGATGTGAAAATTTGTCATCCCTAACCAAATCCAAAGAGAATAATACTTTGTTGAACTACCCTAATTCCTTGCCCTCTCCTTCGCCCACGTTTCAACCAGTGGTGACAGTCATCGACATCGCCAACATATGTTGTCGATCAAGACCTAAAGCCTACTACTTTGCCTCCCTTGTTTTTAGTAAAATCTCATATCCAAATACTAAATTTTTAAGATTAATAATAATGCAATTTTCATCTTTTATAGAGGGTCTGTGTTGAAGCACAATTGTATGAAATGATAGCATCAAAATAAGTATATGTTTGGCATTGGTGTTGTAGATACAACACCATTTTCTGAGAAAACAGTGCTGCTGATGTGTGGGTTGGAAGCACTGTTTTCTTTTTTTCTGTTTGGAAATGTTGCTGCCAAATAGGACATTTCCTAGAGCAACAATAGCACTTTCTGTTTGGTACCAGTGCCCATATCTGTTTTCAGCACTGGTACCCATTATAGAAAGTTCACATCACTGCCACATCATGTCCTCGTTGGTAGCAATGAGCTGTATTATGAGAAAACGTCAAATTCGGTGTTGCTTTAAACCATGCCTTCTCGATTTTCAAGGCGTGGCTTGAAACACCATTTTTTTATGAAAAAACGATTCTAAATTTATTGGCGTTTCCTGAAACACCATTTTTTCTGACGTGGCGCTGATGTATCACCGTTTTCTGGAGTAACGACATCAATACCAAATAGACGCTAAATAAATGCAAGGAGTGTATAGTTTTACAACATCTAATACCTTGTAACACCTCTATTTGCAATTGCACGTCAGCCCTTAATTGTTTATATTTCTCAAAAAACAGGAGGAAGTAGGCAACATTAAAGGAATAACTCTTTCAAAAGAGACCCCAACCATCACAATATGCTTTTTGCAAATGATTGCCTTATTATGTGTAAAGATTATCGAAACTCCTTTATGACCCTCAAGAACTCTCTTAAACAATTTGAGCTCCTATCAGGCCAGAAGATAAACCATGCAATGTCAAGCACTTTGTTCAGTAAAAACACAGATAAAACAGAACCATCCTAGATGGAATAAAAACAAGGCTAGACCAAGCTAAAGGACTATGGGCTGACGAATTGAACAACGTACTCTGAGCATACCGAACCACACCTCGGATAGCCATGGGAGAAACTCACGTCAGCCTGACCTTCGGTACCGAAGCGGTAATACTAGCGGAGATCGGCCAGCCAACGCTCTGAGTCAAGGCCTATAATGAAGTGGAAAACAGCGAAGCTCTCAGAGCCAACTTGGATCTATTGGAGGAAGCTCAAAAGCAGGCGTAGATCAGGGTAGCTGCTTACCAGCAACATGTGGTCCGCTACTACAACTCTAGAGTAAAAGAAAGATTCTTCTGAAAGGGGACCTCGTCCTTAGAAAAGTCATGGTCCCCGAACCCGAAGTAGGAAAGTTGGGCCCCAACTAGGAAGGCCCCTATAGGATCAAGCAAGTCCTCAGCCCCAACACTTTCTGCTTGGAACATTTGGATGGAAGACATGTCCCCCGGACATGGAACTTGGAGAATCTCCGAATGTATTTCCAATGAATGTAGTTACCTATGGCTAAGTGATGAATGAATGAAGCAAAAAGTTCCTCTTCGCCTCAAATGATTGAATGAATGTGTCATAAGTCCTAAAAGGCCCGCAGCCTTGGGACCTGCTCACGCGCAAAGCCCTCCTCCGAGGGACAAGCCCTCAGCATGGGCCATTGTGGAAAACAATGACGACCCTAGGATGAGAACCTTGCCAAGAGCATACACGCCAAGGCAAGAGGGTCCTTTGATGCCTCATCACCTCCTCAGTGGACGGTGGTCCCCTCAGCATGCTAGGGCGAAAGAGGCCTCTACACGCCTCGTCACCTCAGAGTATGGTGACCCCCTTGAATTAGCACAACGAAAATAGTAAGATCGAGCCCTCGGCTTCGCCGGTGGAACACCTCGGCCTCCCCTCAGGAAACACTTGGTAAGAAAACAAGCAAGGTGTATTGCACCTCGATGGTGTTGCTCCACCTCAGCTCCTTGTCTCTCCAAGTACTTCGGCGACATACCTCAGCCCACAACCTCAGCCACGATGCCAACTCCCTTGGGCCTTGCCTAAGTTGACACTTAAGTAATTCGGGAGTCGGGTGAGCCCCACTTCGGACATGTGGCCTCGCCTCAGCTCCCAACACCCCAATTACTTGAAGCAAGCATGCATATAAACGTACACTATGAGCAAAGCACAATGAATACAGAAAATGGCTTCATTCATTGTTCAATTTTTTTGTATCACCTTTACAAAAAGTTTGTTAAGGCCTCATAGGCCAAGCATATGTACATTCACAAAAAAAAAAAAAAAAAAAAAAAACACAAAACAAACCAAAAACACAACAATACAGCAACTGAACAAAAAGGAGGGGGAATCTACGCTTGTGTCTTGCCATTGGCAGGAGGGGGAACGGAGTCATCGGCAAGCTAGGCTTCGCTGGAAGCGTTGGGGATCACCTGCAGCCCCTCGATGTCAAAATCTGGCATCACCAGTAGGAGCACCTTCTTCGTGTCTTCGATGTCGTGGAGGTAGGAGGACGAAGCGTACTCCGCCAGCATGTCCAGGTAATTGAAGGACATCTTGTACAACTCAACCGCTGCTTTCTTTGACTGCTCCGCTGACGCCATGGCCTCAACAGCCTTCTTCTCTACCTCGGCTGCCCGTCTCTCCGCTTCGGAGACGATTCTCTCCAGCCGAACCCACTCCATCTATTCCTTGGAGAGTCCTTGTCGTGCCTCCTTCAGTTGAATCTCGAGGCGCTCCCAAATTGATTGCTCTTCTAGGAACGCCTTTCGGAACTTCTGGTACTTGTCCTCAGCGGCGGTAGCTGCCTTCTAGAACTTTTCTTGTTCCTTCTAGAGCTTCTCCTCAGTGGACTTCTCCTTCTCCACCTTGTCAATGCGAGACATGGGCAACCTCGTTTGGTCCCCTAACCAACAAAATGTAGACAGGCCTACAACAAAACCAGTTAGCAAATGAAAGGGTATGGAGAGAAGGAAACACAAAACCGAAGAGCATCTTACCTCAACCAAGTGGTACAGGCCCACATCGTAGATGACCTTGGGGTCACTCTGCAGTAGGTGGTAGCGATCCCTCGGCAGGATGGCCCCGCTCACCAGCTCTTGTCTGACCCCCTCATCCTGGATGGAGTCCCTTTCTCGGAGCTGCCACTACGGGCGGAAGATCTTTCCGGCCCCCTGGGCTCTCTTGGGGAGCCCCTGTACTGATGGTGGGGCTGATGAAGGCCCAGATGGGCGATCACCGGGCGTGGATCTCCGCATGACCTCCTCGGCATGTCACTCTGTATTGGCCACCTTCCGCGGTGGCTCATCCCTCAGCATATCTATGGCGAGCCTCTTCCTACCCGCCCCAGACCCATTTGTGGGCTTCTTCAGTGCCTCGGTCCAGGTAGTTTGCTTCTTCGACGGCTCCATTAGCTTTTTGGCCCCCTCCGAGGGCCTCTTCACCCCACCTATTACCTCCCGAGGTGCCACCATCGACTGCTTCCCCTTAGTGGGGACCTGTAGATTTCCCCCCTTCGCCAGGATAGGGGGCAACTTCGTCGTTGGGCCGCTTCGGCATTTATCCTTCGATTTTCTTCTTGGCCTGCTTTGCCCAAGCCTTCTCCAGCAAATGTTGCTTGGCATCCATGGGCACTTCTGTGAAATAGCAAAAGAAAACAGTTAGTATACTAAAGCGAAAAATGTGGAAGACGTGCTAAGTAACTACAAAACCTCTCCTATCGATGCAGGGCTGGGCTAATCCCAGCGAAGACTAAGGGGACCTCCTCCTCCACCAACGGCTTCACCTAGAATGTCCCCAACACTAACAGGTGAGCTACAGTTGTAGCCTCTTTGTCTCGGAGCGGTGGGAGACATCTCTCGACGATGACGCATGCCTCCCCCCAGTCAGACCTGAACCGCCAACCCTCGGGGTAGGAGACATAGAAGAATTTGTCCTTCCACCCATGGATGGATGAGGGGTTATGCACAGGCTTCCCCCTCTGAGGGTGGAAGTAATACATGTTGGCCTCAGAAGCGTGCTTCCTCAATGCGAACATGGTACGGAACATCCTCAACGTCAGCTCCACACCCCTAAGCCGAGCCCACACTATCATCGCTACAATGGTCCTAAGGCCATTGGGTACGAGTTGATTAATAGTGATATCGTACAACTCCAGCAACTCAGAGATTAAAGAAGGGAGGGGAAACCTAAGGCTAGACTCGAAAAAATGCTGGTAAACACAAATTTCCCCCTCCTTGGGGGTCCACGGCCGATCACCCACAACGGAGACCCTCAGGTCATAAGACTAGGGTATGTGGAACCTCATCGCCAGGGATTTGACCTGGTCCACATCCAATGAGCTATCAAACTCCGAACGTGGAACACTAGTGTCAACCACCCTTCGGGCAGCACTCCCTCCCACCGGTCCAGTGACAACTTCCATGACATCCTCCTTGGAGAGAGGAAACCCTCCGGGCTCCCTCAACGACGCCGATGCGGCGCTTTCATGGGGAGAGTTATTCCCCTGGGGAGCTGAGTTCACTCGATAGCAAGCCCGTCTAAGTTCAAATGAAGGGAAAGTCACCACCAGGGCCCCTATTTAAAGGATAATAGACGGCTTGGATCTCACTGAATCTGACAGTTGAGACATCTCCGCTTCCACCATCCAACTACAATGTGCCACTTGGTGCTCGTCCTTGGAAGGCGAAGCAACGCCCAAGCAATGGTTTAGATCACCATGGATCCAACGGTCACGAGAACCCTCCGCTTTTGTGAACCTGTTCTACCGCACCTTCTAGCGCATGCCCTCGGAAGATAAAACAACACTGAGTGGACCGCGAGGCTCACCCGCCACAACCCGCTGAGCAAACCGTAGGCCGTCTACCGTGAACCACCGGGTGGACCGCTTAACCCGGCAAACACGCGCCTACCGGAGTGACCATATTCCACACGGTAGGCCCCCGATGCGACCTGACCATGCATGATATGGGACATCTCCGCTAAATTGAGGCATCCGCATCACATGCGCCTCCGAACCGGTGAGGGACGATGCACACTATGAAAGCAACGCCACTACAGGACACCCCTCGGCTAACGAACCCGAAGGCATAATGACCACTACTCTCGAGGACCAAAGCCGAGGCCTTACCCCGATTATTACCCTCATTACCAGCCGAAGCCAAGGCCTCGCCTCGGCCTCGGGAGTGGGGGGCAAATGATGTGGGCTAGCTAGGCCTAGTTCATTACAGGCCGGGAGGCCTAGCCCACTAACACCTAACAGCGCCAGCCATAATAGGGGGGAAGCCCTACTGCCTTCATACGGAGCCAGTCGCAAGGCAGTCTGACGTACCCGCCAGGGCCTGCCACCTGACCTCGTACGGCCCTCATCTGGTATGTTCATCTTCACCTACCTCCAGCCCGCTCAAGTATAAATAAGAGATAACTCTCCCTTAACAGGGGATCCAGAACTTGGGATTCTGACACAGCTCCCTCATTCACTTTCTATACCTACCTTGCTTTGTTAGCATTTACTCTTGGGGACCCAGTGTATCTGAGGACTGTCACTAAAACCTTGTCTGCACCTCCTACTTTACACCTCGTACTAACTTGAGCGTCGGAGCCTTCGCCTCAGGTCTCCACCCGAGGCCTCTGACACTTCTTTTTTTGCAGTACCCCGGATCTCCAGGAACCTCGCCACCGAGGTGACGACCTACAGTCCTTGACTTCTACGTCCTCGGAAGGAATACCTCGCATCATTCTACAGTCTTCAGCCTCGGCTTACCTCTTCCGAGGCCTCGAAGTCTTCGGCCTACCTTCAGAACTTGGAGAACTAAATTACCTCGTTGCCCCCAGCCAATCCGTGCGGCAGAACCAAACAATACAAAAAAATAGAAGAAAAAAAATTAAAAAACAATGCCAATTTAGATGTCACCAATTCGGCCCAGAGAACTGCTGCTTGCTCATGAATGAATTAGGAATGGCATCAGATAGGGAAAAAAAAGAACAAATCGCTAATAATCCAACCAGTGCACGAAAATGTTAGTTAAGCTAATAGATTAATAGAGAAACAATGCAAAATTATAGGAGAAGAGAGAAAATAAAGAAATAAACCGAAGCTAATGGAGTTGAACAAAAAAAACGGAGAAGTTCGCTTTGAATGTTGCCTTCGAATCAAAATCCAGGGCCACGATGTTGATGTTGTATAGATGACTGCATACGTTTGAACGGAATACCAGGGGGTCATGGCTGGTTCATCGATGGTGGGCCCTTTCCAATCGTCACGAAGCCCGAAACGGATTGAAAACTAGAGCCGAGATGTTACTCTTCTTAGTTGACACCTTGGATTCTCATAGGTCACAGAAATTGGCCAGAGATAAAGGAGCCTTGGAGGGGTGTGGTCTGTCTAGGTCGTTGCAGCGGTGAATAGAGAGGGGGAATGAAAGAAAAAAAAAAAAAAAGGAGGAGAATGGAGTGAAGGAGAGAAGATCCAGGTGAATGGGAGACAGAGGAGAAGATGAGAGAGATTGAGGAAGAGGTGACGGACTGGTTCAGTTCTGACAATCCAACCGTTGCTGTGGTAGCGGCGGTTTCACAGGGAAATAGAAGGAAATTTACAAAGAATAAAAAAATAAATAGAGAGAGAGAGAGATTTTCGGTGGGGATGATCTGTATTGGAAGGAGAAGTACTTGGGGCTAGGTTGCTGTGGAGGGATGATCTGTATTGGAAGGAGAACTTGGGAAGAAGCTTGCCGCCACTCTCTTAGTGTCGAGAACTTGAAGACGGACAGTGCGTGGGTGCTGGGTAGTGAGAAAGAGAGGGGGAGGGAGAATGAGAGGAAGAAAGAGGGAGAGAGTTGCCGCCGCTAGGTTGGAGAGATTGAAGGAGTTCCCCGGTGAACAGTAGCCCCTCTGGCCGATCCCCCAAACAAATCCTTCAAACCCCTAACTCAATGCAGGAAATTCATCTATTCACACGAACAATCCCATTCGTACGAAACGTTCGATACGAGCCACCAACTCCACCGCATGCAATTCTCATCAACCAAAAAAATCCGAGTCCTATTCGAGCTCCGTTGGGCGGAAATCGGCAGACAAACAGAGACGAGAACCAGAGACGAGTCGTGAGAAAGCTATTCTCTCCCCGTAATGTAACAACGGAAAATCCCTTAGGCAGTGTTTTCCCTCCAAGATCAAGTGATGAAACCAAGATTCTAATGTTTTCATGGATTCTTGGGAGTCGGTCAGTCTCCGAACGTCCCGAAATGTTGATGGGTGGATGGCAACAGGAATGAGTTATATTGTGTTGTCTCCGTGGGGAAGAATTGCTCTCTTGGAAATAGGGAGGAAATTAAGGTTATCAAGGAAGAAGTTCTTCCAAGATAATCTTTTCTCTTAAGAAATGAGATCTTTTCTTTTGTTTGAATATTAAGGGATCATTATTAAAGAATCTTATCACTTTCGGATTCTCTCCGTATGCAACCCTATTATACTGACTTAGCGCAGGTGACGTCATTGTTTGGCGGGCGTACTGTCATAAACTCGCATGCGTAACTTAAAGGTGTATGTGTAACCGGTATCTATTCCCGTTTTACCATGATTCCGCGGTTCTGTAATGGTGTCGGGTTCATCGTAGGTTTATGCATGTTTGGGTTCATCGCAAATCCGTGTGTGTCCAGGGTTCATCACAATCGCGCGCGTGTCTTAGCTTTATCGTAGATTTGCGCTAACCAAAATTTATCACGACTTGTCTCGGGTATGAGTTCATCGTAATCGCAGATCTACGATGAATTCATCGCAATCGTGCGATGGGTTCTGATGAGGGCGGATTTGGTCCTCCAGTGAAATTATGACACCTGGCACCTCATGCCAACTAAGTGCAGCCTCTTGACAAGTAGACAGCTCGAGCTAGTTACAAGCAGCTCGACATAGCTCGCCACAGGTAGCTCGTCATAGCTCGCCACAGGTAGCTCGTCATAGCTCGCCACAAGCAGCTGGCCACAGGCAGACCGGCATCTTACGAAGAGCTCGCTTCCTAGTAGGCCACGAAGACCTGCCTCGGGTAGAAGCACCTCGGCACATTACTGGCAGCTTGGTGAAAAGTAGCTCGGTGCAAGGTAGCTCATTGTAGAGCAGCTCGGCATATCGCAAGAAGATTTCCTACCTACAATTGTACTTGCCAGATTTAGAGACTACACCCACGTCTCTGGTCAGGCGGCGTTGTGCCTGCTAACTCTGACAACGCCTCATGTCTGACAGGGTTGTACCCTGCAACGGTTACCTGCGCCCACCAGCTCAGCCCTGGCAAGTAACAACTGCGGTAGAGAGTCAGAGGCGGTTACGCCAGATCTGTCAGGACACCGCTATATAAGAGCTCCGACCCCCCAGAGGGGAAGGGGGATGAAAAATGGAGGTAACCCCTGCTCTCTAGCTCTCTCATTTCTCTTCAAGTTCTCTACTATCAGAGTGCTATCTTAGTCATCGGAGTGGCCCCGTCGGGTAAACACCCCAGGGTCCTCTGATTCAGTTCTCGCAAGTTCCTTGGCTCCCGTTGTCTACAAAGAAGAGCAGATCATCTCATGCAGAGGGCAGTCGGGTTGCACTACACTAGGAGGCTCGCCACCAAGGCAGCGCACCTAGCAGCTCATCAAGGCAGCTCACCACCAAGTAGCTCACCACCAGGCAGTTTGCCAGCAGGGAGCACTATCATCCTCTAAGTCACAGGCCACCTGGGAGCAAGTCAAATGATGAGGTACTTAGCCAAAAAATTGGTACATCACGAAAAAATTGGTACGTGACCAGAAAACGGTTACATCAATTGACGCCGTCTGTGGGATCACACGACAAAAAGCTTAGTTCTCATCCTACAAAAGCTAAGTTCTCATCCTACAAAGGCTAAGTTCTCTCCTCCCAAAAAGCTAAGTCCTCACTTTTTAGAAACTGAAGCTCTCGCTTTATAGTTTCCATTTTGTATGAACTCAAAGACTATGCAGGGAGCTAATAGGCTAAGCAACTCTACCAACTTTACTTTCAATTCAGATAAAACCTCATCAGTCCTCTTCGTGAGGTCCCCTCTACTAAGATGAGCTCTTCGTGGCTTCCGCGGGAGTTGGCGGCCAACAGACTACACGGGCGCCCTTGCTGGTCGAGCCTTCCAAGGCTCCCGTGTGAGCTGGCGACCTTAAGTTAGTAGTGCTGCCCCCGAAGGTCGAGCTCCTAGTAGCTTCTTATAGGAGTGGGTGACTGGCATTACGAGGCTGATGCAGCGCAATCATAGCTTTAAGGCACCCACCTGGTCAGCTCGGCACCTCACAGGTAGCTCGGCACCCGGTCAACCCGACACCTCACAAGCAACTCGACACCTGGTCTGCTCAGCACCTCACAGGTAGCTCGGCACCCGGTCAGCACGACACCTCACAGGCAGCTCGGCACCTGGTCAACTCGGCACTTCACAGGCAGCTCGGCACCCGGTCAGCACGACACCTCACAGGCAGCTCGGCACCTGGTCAACTCGGCACTTCACAGGCAGCTCGGCACCCGGTCAGCCCGACACCTCACAAGTAGCTCGACACCTCACAGGTAGAGACCTCGGCACCACATAAGTCCCAGTCGCCTCTTTGGCATGGGCAAAGTCAAGAAGAATGGACTACGAGTCGCTCCCAAAGCCTACGGGCCACATTATTGCTGAAAAACCCAGTCGCCTCTACAGCATGGGCAACACAACTGCTTAAGACCCAGTCGCCTCTTCGGCATGGGCAAAGTCAAGAAGAGTGGACTACGAGTCGCTCCCAAAGCCTATAGGCCACATTACTGCTTAAAACCCAGTCGCCTCTTCGGCATGGGCACCTGGTCAACTCGGCACTTCACAGGCAGCTCGGCACCTGGTCAACTCGGCACTTCACAGGCAGCTCGGCACCCGGTCAGCACGACACCTCACAGGCAGCTCGGCACCTGGTCAACTCGGCACTTCACAGGCAGCTCGGCACCCGGTCAGCCCGACACCTCACAAGTAGCTCGACACCTCACAGGTAGAGACCTCGGCACCACATAAGTCCCAGTCGCCTCTTTGGCATGGGCAAAGTCAAGAAGAATGGACTACGAGTCGCTCCCAAAGCCTACGGGCCACATTATTGCTGAAAAACCCAGTCGCCTCTACAGCATGGGCAACACAACTGCTTAAGACCCAGTCGCCTCTTCGGCATGGGCAAAGTCAAGAAGAGTGGACTACGAGTCGCTCCCAAAGCCTATAGGCCACATTACTGCTTAAAACCCAGTCGCCTCTTCGGCATGGACAAAGTCAAGAAGAGTGGACTACGAGTCGCTCCCAAAGCCTATGGGTCACATTACTGCTTAAAACCCAGTCTCTTTTTCAGCATGAGAAAAATCAACAAAAGTGGACTATAAGTTGCCCCCTGAGCCTAAGGGCTACAGTACTGAACTGGCAGAGACCTCCTCACCTTATAGGCAGCTCCCAAAGCCTAAGGAATTGGATCAGCACTTACTAGCTCATTGACTTACGGGCCAAAAGGTGAAATCTACTCCCTTCGTCGAGTTACTCTCAGCTCGGGAGTGGGGGCAAATGATGAGGGCGGATTTGGCCCTCCAATGAAATTGTGACACCTGGCACCTCATGCCAACTAAGTGCAGCCTCTTGACAACTAGACAGCTCAAGATAGTTACAGGCAGCTCGGCATAGCTCGCCACAAGTAGCTCGGCATATCTCGGCACAGACAGCTCGCCACTTACAAGCAGCTCGACATAGCTCACCACAGGCAGCTAACCACTTATAGGCAGCTCGTCACAGGCAGACCAGCATCTTACGAAGAGCTCACCTCCTAGTAGGCCATGAAGACCTACCTCGGGCAGAAACACCTCGGCACATTACCGGAAACTCGGTGAAAAGTAGCTCGGTGCAAGGTAGCTCATTGCAGAGCATCTCGGAGTATCGCAAGAAGATTTCCTACCTGACGACCGTACCTGCCAGATCTGGAGACTGCACCCACGTCTCTGGCCAGGCGGCGTCGTGCTTGCCAAGTCTAACAATGCCTCATGTCTGAATGGGTCGTACCCTGCAACGGTTACCTACGCCCACCAGCTCAGCCCTGGCAAGTAACGGCTGCAGTAGAGAGTCAGAGGCGGTTACGCCAAATCTGTCAGGACACCACTATATAAGAGCTCCGACCCCCTAGAGGGGAAGGAGGATGAAAAATGGATGTAACCCCTGCTCTCTAGCTCTCTCATTTCTCTTCAAGCTCTCTACTATTAGAGTTCTAACTTAGCCATCAGAGTGGCCCCGCCAGGTAAACACCCCTGGGTCCTCTGATTCAGTTCTCGCAGGTTCTTCGGCTCCCGCTGTCTACAAAGAGGAGCAGATCATCTCATGCAGAGGGCAGTCGGGTTGCACTACACTAGGAGGCTCACCATCAAGGCAGCTCACCACTAGGGAGTTCGCCACCAAGTAGCTCACCACCAGGCAGTTCGCCACCAGGGAGCACTATCATCCTTTGAGTCACAGGCCACCTGGGAGCATGTCAAATGATGAGGTACTTAGCCAAAAAATTGGTACATCACAAAAAAATTGGTACGTGATCAGAAACGGTTACATCAAGTTTTGGATTTATCGTAGGCATCCGTGTAGTGTTGGTCTGACACCTTTTAGACTTTGAGGGTCTTAGTGTCCACTGTGTACCTACAGTAACGACCTTAGTTATAGTGGGTCTTATTTTTGTGTTGATTTTGCCACTTGTATAAAGATAACTTTTTTCTTTGAAAGTAGTGTTAAAACCATTCTCACGGTTTTAAGAGTGAATAGCCTTTTGTATGAGTGTGGGAGAAACTAATTTTGAGGTGTGGGTTTTCTCTTTGAAAATGGAAAGAGCCCACTCCTGAGATGTTATTTACTGATGTTTTAGGATGTCACATGTCCAAATAGGGGAGGCTTCAGCCTAATGACCTTCCTTTAATATATATATGGGAAAATTCTTGATAGGTACCCTATACTTTAGGCTGAGTGCCAATTTAGCACCCAAACGTTCATTGTGATAATTTAGTACCCGACATTAATTCATCGTTAGTTAGAAGACAAAAAGACCTAAATACTCCTCAGCTATTTTGAGTAATGCATGAATTCCCTATTGAAATTACAAAAATGAACCCATCATTTTGAACTTGAAGGGATGAGAGATCCATCCCATGGATGCCCAAAGATTAAGGAATAAGGGGCGAATTTCAAAAATTTTTCTCTCCCTTCAACTGGGAATCGCATTCCCTATTTAGAAAATCATATTTTCAAGGATCATTCTTGAACCTTAAACGGAATCAGATCTGAACCAAAAGAAGTAGGAGAGAATTATACCTGATACGGAGAAGTAGTATCTCTCAACGAAGGTGTTCACGCCCAAGGAAGGATCCAAAAACTGCTCCCACTAAAGATGGCGCAGTGCAGGATGGAGCAGAATCAGTAGTGTTCTTCTCCAAAAACTCTGTCCTTCGCAAGAATCAACAAGATGGTACGTAAGCACAACTTCCTTTCAATCCTTTCTTAAAGAACTGATGTCAAGATCCAATCTTGACTTCTTCCACAACTGGAGATCGAACTGGCAAATAGGGCGGCAAGAACAGGGAGGCGGCAAAAGAGTATTCGTAGGGTGCAAAATTATCTCTTCTTGATTTCAGCACTAAAGATAATCTGATGATTTATGTGTCTCCTAAAGGCTACCGCCCCCCTCCTTCTTTTGTTAACCTAAAAGATCAGCTCCCACACCTAGTGCAGTATCATAATCGAGTCTAGGGGTTGGGTGTAACTTTCCAGTTTTTGCCCATCAATCTCCAAAGTCCAGGGCAATACTGGAAAACTGGTCCAGTTCAAAGATTCAAGTAATCCTACACTGTATGTGCCTAGGGTCTCACCCTGGCAGCTGAGACAGGCCACCCCAACCTACTTGGTGGCACCACAGTGTCAGCCTTGTCAGGATAGGTCTCCCCAGACCGACCCACTGGCTGTGAACATTCTAAACTAACACGAGTCTCATTAAGTGTCCAGTTTAAGGGTATTACACAGAAACATACCAAGGGAACATGAATCAAATATGCATTTTTATTCATTTATAATAAACTCATAAAGTACATCATTCTGATTGAAGCTAAGGGCATACAAAACTATCTAACAGAGCTCCCTATTGAAAAACAGTTATTGAGGATGATATTCACGGATGATCTCTGACTTGCAGTTTCGAATTCCATTTTGAATTTGGCTTGGTAGATCAGACAATCGTCCTTGAGACAGATGGTGGGGACATACGCGATGTCATTGCAATCGTCTGTTCTGTGCTTCTTGAAGTCAAGAATGGACGTGAACATGGCGATGAATAGCACTAGGTGGTTTAGGGTGTAGCGTTGTCCAACGCACTGGTGGGCACCAGCACCGAATGCCAAGAAGTTTCGCTTGTACATCCAGCGTTCTTGTCAATCCTCTGAGAACCGGTCCGAATCGGTGAAGCCCTGGAACAACAACTCGAAGAAGGATGGGAAAACTATCACTCCCTTCGGGATTGCATAAGATTTTGTCAGCTAGAAATCTTCTCTAGCAATGTGCGGTACAATGGTCTGTATAGTAGTGAGCATGGAGGAGCAGAAGGAGGAGGTAGACGTGAGGAAGATGAAGACAATGAGAAGTTGGGTTCTAAGAAGAGGAAGAGGTGAGGAATGTCGTCGACGTCGCCATTGATACAACAGTTGAACAATGAGATGATGAGCATGCTTTAGGATAGGTAAAATGGTCTATATATTTTTGTAAAGGTTAGTTTTGGTATTTCAAAAATATTTAACCCGCACTTGATATCATGTGATTATTCTAACTGACAATGAGTTAACACCAGGTACCAAATTGTTGCAAAATGAAAGTTCAGGTACTAAATTGGCACTTGGCCTAAAGTATAGGGTACCTATCGAGAATTTTCCCTAGATATATATGTTTATATATTAACACAATATTAATATAATTATTATATATAAGTGTGTGTGTGTGTGTGTGTGTGTGTATATATATATATATATTATATGAGGGTTGTGACATGTCGTATTGGGCCAAATGCCACGTTAGGATGACCCACTTTATCATGTTGTGCCACACCAACCCGTAGGCCCCAAATGAAGGGAAGGGAGATCCATCATATGGATGGATGAACCATGCAGGGTGGCTGGGTGAAATTTCAAAAATTTATTTTCTCCCTTCTAGGAATCGTATTCATAGTTTTAGAATAAATTGCATTTTTCAAGGATCATTCTTGAAACAAACCGGACCAGATCTGAAACTAAAAGAATGGAAGAGCAATACCTAATACGGAATCCACACGTGTAACTCCCAATGTAGGTGTTCACACCTAAAGAGGGTACCAAAATTCACTTTCATTGAAGATGGTGTAGTTTGATATGAAGCAGGTTAAGCAATGTAGTCCTTCAGCAAGAACTGCAATCTTTCAACAAGGATCAAGCAAGGGATGGTGAGTACGAATTAAATCTGATTTTTCTTGCAAAAATCAGAATCAAGATCCAATATTGATCAGTTCAAGAAACTGGAGATCAAATAGGGTAGGGTGGCAAGAATAGAGGGACAAAACTGATAGCAGAAAAAGGTAAAACTGAAGCAATCCGCCCCCTCTATTTATAAGCCTTAAGGATAAGCTTCTCCTAATCCAATAATCCAAATCTTTATTTGGATCTAGACTCCTTAAGTGATAAGACTTATCTTATTTGCTGATCCAAACCCAGATCCATACCCATATTCGCCCCATGTCACATGACTACTTAAGTTGTCATGTGACACCTTGATTAATCATATTAATCTTGGACCCTAGGCCCATTAAGTAAGTGGGTTCACCTCCCCTTTTAATTGCTGACTAACTTTGCTCTCTTTGTATGGCGTGGGACCCTAACATTGATCTTCTCAAAAGCCATATGGGTTCAACCTAACATTTGTTACAAGGCTTGATCGAATTCACTATTGAACACAATGAACCCCTGAGTCCATCAATGTGGGCTCTTAATGGGCCCAATATTTACACAAAATGGTCTTTGAGTCTAGCCACCTTATGAAGGCCCAAGGACTATGGTCTTAAACGAGATTAGTCCATCAGGTACAATAGCCCTAAATGGTCTTTGCAAAATATATTACATATATTACACTCAACCTCTCAGCCCATAATGATCAAACACTACCCGATAGGAAATGACCTCTCCCTCGATTGTAAGGGCAGTGTTACACTCTCTGCTCAGATGGATCCTAGGAATTAAAACCTTTTGCAAACATTTTTCATAAAATGTTATATATGTATATTTTTATATAAATATATTTTGCAAAAACAAATCTCAAACACGATTGAAATTGATTGCCGACAGTTTTTGTTTCCATTAAGAGAGTGTAGTCCCTTATCATTCACTTTGTCTGACGAAAGGGGTGATCCTATCACTATGATCACCCACTCGAGTGAAATCTCAGACTACCCCAACATACCCAGGTTTTGACCCCCGCTAAGGATCTCACTGATTGACATCTCAAAGACAATCCAATCCAACACTCAGTACAGTACCATAATCAAGTCTAGGGGTTAGGTGTAATTTTCCATATTTGCCCACTAGTGTCCAAGGTCTAGGGCATAACTAGAAAATGGTTCGGGTTTAGTGTTTCAGGTAAATACACACTAAATGTGCTTTGGGTCTCACCCTGGCAGCTAAGACAAGCTACCCCAACCGACTTGGTAGCACATTAGTGTTAGCTTTGGTAGGATAAACCTCCCTAGGTCTATCCAATGACTGAGAACATTCTAAACTAACACAAGTCTCATAAGTGTCTATTTTAAGGGTAATTACACAAAAACATACCAAATATAATATGAATCAGTTATATACTTTTATTCATTTACAATAAATGTCTAATGTACATCAATCTGATTGGAGCTAAGGGCATACACTGTCTAACACCAAAAACCCAAACCCAGTACAACCCATTTGATAGCTCTACACATATGTGTTTAGAGGGAGTTGTTGATATAAGATCACTATGAGCCTAGGTGGGCCACTCGATCAAAATGCAAGTCTCAATGTCAATTGACTATCCAAGGACCAAGTCTAGGAATGGCAATGTGGTAGGTTCAGGGTGGAGATCATATTCATTGTCCCCAACCTTGATTTTACAATAAACCCCCGTCCCTGACTTTGATCCCTATTGGGGGTAAAACTTGTCCTCCTTTCCCAATCCTTGACGGAGACGAGTTTTTTGTGGGACCTAAATCCCCAAAATTTTTTAGTTAACAGTATTTTCTGAAAAATAAATTTATTTAAGATAAATAAAAATTTTAAAATATGAACAATATTTTAAATCTATTTTGCTATATATAATATAAATAATATCACATATATAATAATTTATATTTAATATGCATAATATTTAATATATTTATAATTGGGGTCGGGGTGGGGCAGGGACCTCATTCCCCAACCTTGATCAGGGATCCCTATTAATTCCATCACCATTTCCGCTCCACCAAAGTAATCCCCGTCCCCAACCCTATTGGGGAAACTGGATACCCGTGTGGGATGTGAAAATTTGTCATCCCTAACCAAATCCAAAGAGAATAATACTTCATTGAAAATTCGCCCACGTTTCAACCATTGGTGACAGTCATCAACATCGCCAACATATGTTGTCATTCAAGACCTAAAGTCCGCTGCTTTGCCTCCCTTGTTTTTAGTAAAATCTCATATCCAAATACTAAATTTTTAAGATTAATAATAATGCAATTTTCATCTTTTATAGAGCGTCTGTGTTGAAGCACAATTGTATGAAATGATAGCATCAAAATAAGTATATGTTTGGCATTGGTGCTGTAGATACAACACCGTGTTTTTAGAAAACAGTGCTGCTGATGTGTGGGTTGGAAGCACTGTTTTCTTTTTTTCTGTTTGGAAATGTTGCTGCCAAGTAAGACATTTCCTGGAGAAACAATAGCACTTTCTGTTTGGTACCAATGCCCATATCTGTTTTCAGCACTGGTACCCATTATAGGAAGTTCACGTCACTGCCACATCATGTCCTCGTTGGTAGCAATGAATTGCAATATGAGTAAACGTCAAATTTGGTGTTGCTTTAAACCATGCCTTCTCGATTTTCAAGGCGTGTCTTGAAACACCATTTTTTATGAAAAAATGATTCTAAATTTATTGGCGTTTCCTGAAACACCATTTTTTCTGACGTGGCGCTGACGTATCACCATTTTCTGGAGTAACGACATCAATGCCAAACAGACGCTAAATAAATGCAAGGAGTGTATAGTTTTACAACATCTAATACCTTATAACACCTCTATTTGCAGTTGCACGTTAGTCCTTAATTGTTTATATTTCTCAAAAAACAGGAGGAAGTAGGCAACATTAAAGGAATAACTCTTTCAAAAGAGACCCCAACCATCACAATATGCTTTTTGCAAATGATTACCTTATTATGTGTAAAGCATATCCAAACTCCTTTATGACCCTCAAGAACTCTCTTAAACAGTTTGAGCTCCTGTCAGGCCAGAAGATATACCATACAATGTCAAGCATTCTGTTCAGTAAAAACACACACAGAACACACCAAAAACTTCTATGCAACTTCTTGGGATGAAAATAATGAGCCGAAACTCTAAATACCTGTGTTGTCGGCTCTAAATTGGGAAACACAAGGATTCCTTTCCAAGGATCCACAAATGAAGGTAGAAGGTAAACTGAACAAATGAAAGCTAAAACTCTTTCACAGGCAGGTAGAACTACATTATTAAATCAATGGCCCAATGAAAAGAGCACAGATGAACTTTTGGTGGAAAAATGATAGGAAGACTGTCTTTGGACATAATATTTCTTGTAGCCGAATATGTAAAATGAAGAATGAAGGAGGCCTTAGCTTTCGGAGCATGTCTGATATGAATAAAGCACTCTTTTCGAAACATATCTAGAGGCTACTAAATGGCAAAGAAGAATTGTGGGTTAAGTTCATTAGAGGCAAATACCTAATCGGTAAGAGCTTTTTTGACTGCAAGAAAAAATCAACTGACTCTTGGTGGTGGAAAAGTGTTTTGAAACTTGGAAAGGAGTTTCAAATAGGGGTGCAACTAAGCTCGAATCGGCCAATTTGGAATTTTACACGGGTTGGGTTTGGATTTTCGGTCCTCGAGCTAGACCCAGGCCCAAGAAATCAGGCTTTCTTATTTTTCGGGTTGAGCTCAAGCCTAACCCTTAGGTAGCCTGAACCCGGCCTAATTATATACATTTATACATGTATGTTTATATATGTAAATGTTGCATAAATATTATATATATATGTATGTATGTATGTATATATAATTTTAGAGTGGGTTCATTGACAAAACCCGAACCCGGCCCCGACCCGAGCTCAACCCGAGTGAATCAAATTATAGGGTGGGGTGGGCTCAGATTAGAAAAATCGGACTTGACCTAGGGCTTGGGCCGGGTTCAGACCTTAAGCCCAAATTTTAGGGCCAAGCTTGGGTTGACCATAAACCTAACCCAACCTGCCCAACTTGCACCCCTAGTTTCAAACGATGATGTGCTGGAAAGTTGGAAGGAACTCTCAACTACTGGCTCTCAAAGAATCCCTAATCCCACACACTCTAAATAACTTTCCAAAACTCAAACCCGAGATTCAAGCCAATGGCAACCTACATGAAGAGGGTAGCTGGAATGGTGCATTATTCTAGGAACTCTTTGAAGAGAATACAGTAAATGCCATTCTGAGCATTCCCCTGCAAATCGGGAGTTTAGGAGACAATCTAGTGTGGAAAGGCACAAAGGATGGTTATTTCTCTGTCAAATCTGCCTATAGAACTTTCAACAAACCTGTGTGTGAGAGCTCCACATCATCAGTGAAATGGAGAATAAGGGGGAGGAAACTGTACCCGTAATGTTTTTTGAGGTTTCTTTCCACTTTTGACAAAAAAAACCTATCTTATAGTTTTCACTTTACTAAAACACCTCATATAATCTTTCATGAAGAAATGTTTGTTTTGCCATTGAAAATAATAACATTATAACCTAAATTGAGTGAAAAAATGTTCAAGGGCATGGTCACATGGTTGTTTATTCCAAAAGCACTTGTAATACTTCTTCGCACAAAACAAAATTGACTAAATGAAACCAAATAGAGTGGTTGTTTGTATCTTATTAGGACATTAAGGTTAAAGCTATCATTTTCCACTGTCATCTAAAGCTCATAAAATAAACCGATTTCAGTAAACGGTTGTTTCAGTAAATGACCCTATTATTAATTATTAGAAGAAAAATAATAAAAAAAAACCTTTATAAAAATTGATTGGACCGGACGGTCTGACCAAAAGTCGGTTGGTTCCGACTTTAGAAAGACAAACCCATCCTTCATGTTACTCGGTTCCCAAACCCTAAAAACACCAGAATTTCTCTCTCTCTCTCTCTCTCTCTCGTAGCACTACTTGTTGTATTGTAGATGTAGCCTTCCCTTGGCTCGAATTTGAAACCGAGGGAGCAAACATGGCAGCGAGGGAGAAAGCTGTGCTGCAATTTTTCCCATCGTCGACTAGTTTGTCAGCGAAGGTTCACCCGGTGGTTATATTCAACATCTGCGATTGCTACGTCAGACGCCCAGATCAAGCAGAGCGAGTCATCGGAACTCTCCTCGGTTCGATTTCTCCTGACGGAACCGTCGACATTCGCAACTCCTATGCAGTTCCCCACAATGAGTCCTCTGATCAGGTTTGCATCTTCCTTTGCTAGCTTGTTTGTCTTCCGCCCCCTCGCCTGCTTATTTTCCATATGACTGTTTTAGGTTTGGACCAGTAAAAATTAGGGAACGATTTCTTAGGTTTCAGGGGTGATACCCTTGAATCTGGTGTAAGTTTGGACGGAGGAATGTATAGCTAGTAAAGAGATTTATAATTCAGGGCACTCTGAACTCTGAAGTCATGCTAGATATTAGAATAGGATCACAAATAGATTTTTCAGAAAATGCAATACCACTTAGGGCGTGTTTTGCGTGCAACAAAGAGACCATCTCCATTCGAGTCGTGTTTGTGAAAACCATGTTTTATTGTGCAGAAGGAAGGATGTAGACACGATATGATGTTCAATCTAATCTCTCGAAGTGTAGGCTCTGCTAACGCCTAGCGTAGGATTTTCTTCAGTTAGACATAATTTCCAACTTCAATATTCGTTTTTTGGTTTTATATGTTTCTTTCATTTTTATGCCCATAGCTTTTCCTTGAAATCTTTGTTTAATTTATTGATTTTTACTAATTAATGTCATCATTGTTGTTGTTACAATTAGTCAATTACCATTTAGTTATTATTCCCTTTTTTTAACCATTGCTGCTAAATATCTAGGTTTTCATATTGATAGGTAAAGATATGTAATTGGTTTTCTTATCTCGTTCTTCCTTGTGGGCAACGTTTCAGGTTGCATTGGATATTGATTACCATCACAACATGTTGTATTCTCACCAAAAGGTGAACCCAAAGGAAGTCATTGTTGGATGGTAATTTCTGTACTCTTATTTATTCGTTCCTCTTCCACTTCTAGTTTCCCATTTGTTATCTGATGATACCACTTTTATGACAATGTCGTCATACTTGCATATGCAGCACGACATCTTTGACATTTATTATGACATTGATGGTACATATAATTGCAATTAAATGGTCATTGTTTAAAGTGTAAAGAGTTGAAAACATAAACAAGAACTAGAAAAGTGTCTAAATTATAGGCTTTCATTAAGAGATGAATTTGATATAAACACATGATATTTAATGGAGCAATGATATGTGAACATTTTTACGTTACTAAATCACTAAAAGTTACCTCATGAAACAAGGAGCATAAAGTAAAGAAGCAATGCTGTTTGTTCTTGTGTATATGGCATTTGAATATTAATGAAATTGATAACTACATGACATTTCACCTGTGATTATACTTGTCTTTATTATTCTTTTATAGAATATAAAAATATGGGACAGGAGTCGATGGTTAATGCATTCTTTGGTTTTGAATTTAGAATTTTGCAATGATGTGTGGCACTTTCCACATGTTTGTACAATGCTTTAACTTCTAGTTTTTAAAGCTAAATATCTACATATGTATATTATTTTTTTAGGGTAAAGAATAAATTTCATTAAAAAAGAAAAGTGATTACAAGATGAATGGGTATCAAGATGACATGCCAGAAAAGCTAATTAAGATGAAAAAGATTCACATTACAAGCTTGAGTCTCAAGAATATCCCAAAAGTTTTCCACCAAATCTGAGCTGTTGACTTGCTCAAACTCTGGAAGAACCAAGAACCCAGTTTATTACAAGCTTTCCAACCAAGGCAACTATCACTTCAATGCACTTTGACTTATTCTCAAACAGCCTTTTCCATTCATTTCATTCCACATTGTCCAGCAAATTGCGAAGGGAATACAGCTCCAAATGATTCTAGCGTTGTTACTCTCTCTAAACCTTGGCCAAAGAGGAAAAGATTTCTGCTGGTGAAGAAGGCTGGAACACCAGAATGCCAAAAAGGAATGAGTAGAATTTCCAGTTGAAGTTTTCCTCTTTGCAGGAGAAGAATAAGTGACAAAACAGTCTCCTCATCCATATTACATAAGCAACAGTAATTAGCCATGCTAAATCCTCTGCTCCTCATCATACTAAATTTAAGCCTCATAACTCTAATTGCACATGTAAAGGGTTTCAGCCAATACCACTGCTTTTACTTTTACTGATGTCACCTAATTGTGTGATCATTTTGTTTTATCTCATCATGTGTGCTTCTTTACAGGTATTCAACAGGCTTTGGAGTAACCGGGGGCAGTGCTCTCATCCATGAGTTCTATTCAAGAGAAGTACCAAACCCAGTTCATTTGACTGTTGGCACAGGATTCAGAAATGGAGAGGCTACCATCAAAGCTTTTGTATCTGTCAACTTGTCTCTTGGAGATCAGCAGATTTCTGCACAATTCCAGGAAATTCCTCTGGATCTCAGGATGCTTGAAGCTGAGCGTGTTGGATGTATGTACTTCAAATGATTCTGGCATGTATGCTCCTGGATGATCAGAGCCAGTTTGCCATTATCTTTTTTATAATGGTGGATAAACAATGCTCTTTATGCATGAATTCTATGTATAGTGAATGCATTGTTTTTTCATGAGATGTATATAAATATAGTGCTTAATGGATAAGATTACGTAAGTTGATCACTGGCATATGTAATTCTTAGATGAATTCTTCGGAGACTTAGGGGCCATTTGATAACTGCTGAAGTTGCTGAACTGGAAGACTTATTGCTTTGTCTTTTAGTTGCTAAAGTAATTAAATAAATTAAAATTTCAAGGGTATATTGATCTACCCAATTTCAGTTTCAGCCATTAAGGAGCCTACAACCTCCTTAAAAACTTATTCACTAAATGATAAAGCAATAAGCTTTTCAGTTCAACATCTTTAGCTGTTTTCAAAGGACCTCTAAGTAACCTAGAAAACTTGAAATAGTCAAGTTCTAGTTGACCAAAAACTATTTTAGGTTATCAAACAGATTAACCTGCTAGGCTGGAAGCCAGCCTGGCCAGGTTTCACCATTTTCTTAACAATAATAAAAATTTAAAAATGAAAAAAGCTATAAATATGTATACATACATCAGTGCATACATAAGACTTATGCTATTATAAGATTTTTTTAGAAGGCCTGCTATTATAAGGTTAAAACTATATTTTAATGTTTAAACATTTTTATTAGTAACCTTAAAATTTCATTGACAAAAAGAATGGCTTATTTTTTTTTTTTGGGTACATAAAAAAAGAATGGTTTATGAATAGCATGCCAAGCATCCCTCCACTTTAGGCTGCCAAGTAACCACCTAACCCATTTCCTTACTAATTAAGTAACAGTTGACACCAAAATAATTGATCCTTGATTGATTACCCATTGCATGGTCATTGCATCTGCCAAGATATTTACTGATCTTTGAACCCAAGAATAAAGGTGGTTTGCAACTCTGTTGTCAAGAATCTGATTTTCTTCATGATATCTTTGTATTGCCATAATCCTTGTTTCTAGTCAAGTGCATAGGACTGTTATTCTTCTCTTCCTATTGCTTTCATGGGAAAGGACTAAGTAATGACCATCCTGTACTAAGTATGTGGCAAGTATGCCTGTTATTTTGTTTGAAAATGTGGCCACACCATTGAAAGTCTTTATGGTTAGTTTTTTTTTTTTTTTTTTTAATTTAAATTAGGGAACCGAATTTAAAAAAAAAAAAAAACTTAGTATGTATCCCACATCATATGAAGTGGGTAGTTTTTTTTTTTTCTGATAGGTAGCCACATTTATGAAGTGAATTCTTTTGAGAGTGGAGTTAACTACTTCCACTTTTTTCTTTTTCTTTTGTTTTTCCTGAGAGTGGAAATAACTACTTCCACTTTTTTCTTTTTCTTTTGTTTTTCCTGAGAGTGGAAATAACCACTTTCTGAATACTCTTTCTTGAGAAGATATGTAGTCACTTCTGATGTGGAAGCCCTCTGGTCTGAAGAATCTTTATCCGATTTTATACTGCAATCAATGCAAAACCTGTTGATTAAGGTTCCTGAAAGTTCAATTTTGCATAACTGCAGTTGATATCCTAAAGACAACAACGGTAGACAAAGTTCCCAAGGATTTGGAAGGAATGGAAGCCTCTATGGAGAGATTGCTTGCACTAATTGATGATGTCTACAAATATGTTGACAATGTTGTGGTGAGATACCCGATGCTGGCCTGCTTAATTTCACTTGATGCACCTCTATGTTTTGAATTCCATAACTGTTTTTACCAATAAAAATAATTCCATCACCCTTTTTTCTCAGGAAGGGCATGCTGTTCCAAACAATAACATTGGGAGGTTCATATCTGATACTTTAAACTCTATTCCAAAAGTATCAGCAACAGCTTTCAAGAAGCTTGTAAATGACAGTCTACAGGTAAGATGACATTCTAGAATTTTTCTATCGAGGCAATCCAAAGTTTGGATGTCATAGACAATGATTTCACTTGCCAACATTCATGCCTGAGATGGACTTGGTCTGATCATTATTGCATTGCGAAGCCTTTTTTTTTATACCTTTGTTTGGGACAGATAATGGTAGATCATCATCATTATCATCCAAGCCTTATCCCAGCTACATGGGCTTGGCTACATGAATTCTGTTTCAATGCTCCATTCTGTTTAAAGTCATATCCTTTGTTAAATTATTGGTGCTTAAATCATTTCTTACTACTAGACATGTCCTTTCTGATCTACCCCTAATCCTTCTAGTCCCTTCAATTTGCAAGTTGCAATAAATCACTTCGTGGGTGTTGTTGATAGTTTTCTATGCACGTGATCAAACCATCTAAAGTTCATTTTCTCTCATTTAATCACCTATTGGAGCTACTCCCAAGTTCAATGGGGGGTATATCCAAATGCATGTAGATGTTGCTAATTTGCTATTCTAAATGCTGAACTTTATGCTTGCTATTGTGGTATGTGCTATCAAATTTGCTTACATTTTGATGCCTCTATTCTTTTAGGATCATCTACTATTGCTTTATTTGTCAAGCCTTACAAGGACGCAACTTAGCCTGGCAGAAAAGTTGAACACGGCTGCTCAGATCCTGTAACTCAACTCTGGAGAATTTTTCAGCAGCACAAAGTCTGTCAGAGACCCCAGTAGCTATTGTTATTAACTTATTATCATAGACACATGTCAGTATTGTTTTTCCTTTCTTGGCAATGACTGTAAATTTTTGCTTTGCTTCTCATCTTATATTCTCCAAGATTTTGCTTGATCTCATTGGAACATTATAGAGGCAGTTGAGTTGCTCGTTAACCTCTTTGCGACTCGAATTTAGGTGACGTACTGACTTCCAATTTTAATGTTTAAGGGTTTATTTATTGTACATGATAATATGCATAGAGATTAAACGCTTCAATTCTTGATTCTTCGCAAAAGTGAGCTTGTTTGAAGCCAGAATCCTGGGATTATTGTTTTCAGTATTGACTTTGAAGATTGCAAAGATAAATGCTTTCTTCAGCAGAAGTGAACTGAAAACGTTAAGGGCATTCTCATGTAAAATGAACAAATACTTTTGTACTCGGAAATCATACTAAACCAACTATTGGGGATGCGTTCATTGGTTCGCTAATTGCACGCTGGGGCTCCTGAAGGGATGAGAGATCCATTCCATGGACGCCCAAAGATTGCAGAATAAGGGGCGAATTTCAAAAATTTTTCTTTTCCCTTCAATTGGGAATAATATTCCTTATTTAGAAAATCATATTTTCAAGGATCATTCTTGAACCTTAAACTGAACCAGATCTGAACCAAAAGAAGTAGGTGAGAATTATACATGATACGGAGAAGTAGAATCTCCCAACGAAAGTATTCACGCCCAAGGAAGAATCCAAAGACTACTCCCACTGAAGATGACGCAGTACAGGTGGAGCAGAATCAACAGTGTTCTTCTCCAAGAACTCTGTCCTTCGCAAGAATCAGCAAGATGGTGCGTGAGCACAGCTTCCTTTCAATCATTTCTTAAATAATTGATATCAAGATCCAATCTTGACTTTTCTCACAACTGGAGATCAAACTGGCAAATAGGGCAGCAAGAATAGGGAGGCGGCAAGAGAGTATTCGCAGGGAGCAGAATTCTCTCTTCTTGATTTTGGTACTAGAGAAAATCTGTTGTGTGTTTAAAGGCTGCCGCCCCCTTCTTCTTTTATAATCTTAAAGGGATCAGCTTCTAATCAAATTAGGAGTTGCTAATCCAAATCATATTTGGGTTAGAAGTCCCTTTAAGTGATAAGGGATAATCCTTATCTTATCTGCAGATCAGATCAGCCATCTCCTAATCTAATTAGGAGGTTTCCAGATCTAAATCTCATTTAGATCTTGGACTCTCTAAGTGGATAGGGTCTAAGCCCAATCCTATTAGCTGATCCACTTCAGAATTCGCACCTAAACAAACAGCCCAGTTCGAAATGGGCTTTAGGCCCATTAAGCTTATGTGCTCACTTAACCTTCCTAACTGCTGCCCAGTTGGGCTTCCTTGTATGGCGTGGGACCCAAGCATTGATCTACACATCAGCCACATAGGTTCGGCCCAGCTTTTGTTACAAGGCCTGGCCGAATACACTGTTAAAGACAGTGCACCCCCTAAACCCATCAAATGGGTTCTATGGGCCCAACACTTACCCTAAGTGGTCCCTGGGCCAAGCCACCTTGTAACACACAGGGACTGTGGGCAGATGCAAGATTAGCCCATCAGGTATTATCATCAATGGTCTTACACTTAACCTCTCAGCCCATAATGATCATACACTGCCCAACAAGAGATGACCTCTCCCTCGGCTGCAAGGAACAGTGTTGCACTCTCCACTTCTATGGATCCCGGGAATTAAAACCTTTTGCAAACATTTTAGAAACCATAATATATATACTTTTATATCTCATATAAAATATACTTTGCAAAACAAATCTCAACGGTTGAAATCGGCTGCCGGCAGTCTTGGTTTCCATCAGTGAGAGTGCATCCCCGATCATTACCTTTGTCCGACAAAGGGGCTGATCCTTTCACTATGATCACCCACTCAGATGAATTTTCGGATTGTCCCAACATATCCAGGTTTTGACTCTTGCTAAGGATCTCACTGATTGGTATATCAAAGACAGTCCGATCCGACACCTAGTGCAGTATCATAATCGAGTCTAGGGTTCGGGTGTAAATTTCCAGTTTTTGCCTATCAATCTCCAAAGTCCAGGGCAATATTGGAAAACTGGTCCAATTTAAAAATTCAAGAAATCCTACACTATATGTGCCTAGGGTCTCACCCTAACAGTTGAGACAAGCCACCCCAACCGACTTGGTGGCACCACAGTGTCGGTCTTGTCAGGATAGGTCTCCCCAGACCGACCCATTGGCTGTGAACATTCTAAACTAACACGAGTCTCATTAAGTGTCCAATTTAAGGGTATTACATAGAAACATCCCAAGGGAACATGAATCAAATATGTATCTTTATTCATTTACAATAAACTCATAAAGTACATTCTGATCGAAGCTAAGGGCGTACAAAACTGTCTAACAGCTCCCACTTGCACTTAGGTCCAATCTGGTACTAGCCAGAGTCCCATGCTTTCTACGTGTTTTTTAAACACTTTCTGTGATAGTGACTTTGTTAATGGGTTTGCTACATTTTCCGTTGACGCTACTTTCTGAATCAGGACGTCCCCTCTACCAACAATCTCCCGTAGTACGTGATACTTCCTCTCGATATGCTTCGACTTCGAGTGGGCTCGTGGCTCCTTAGCGTGAGCAATGGTTCCATTGTTGTCACACAACAAGGGGATGGGTGATGTGCTGGACGGAACCACTCCCAACTTGTAAACGAACTTCTTCATCCACACGGCTGCTTATCCAGCAAACAGCACACGATCATATCGTGAAAACATATGCAGATGTAGACTTTCTATCATCTGGGTCTGATTGGAAATCGTCATTTGTATACCCTTAGATCTGTAGTGAGCTACCGTCGAATACTAGACAAAACTCTTTTGTCGGTACTTAAGTATGTTTTTCACAGCAGTCCAATGCTCTTGCCCTGGGTTGGCCTGAAATCTACTTACTACACTCACTGCCTGAGCTATGTCAAGACGAGTGCACAGCATGACATACATGATGCTCCCTACGGCTGAAGCATAAGGAACGTCTTTCATGCCATTAATCTCATCAGAAGTCTTGGGAGACATCTTCTTGGAGAGAGTGACTCCGTGCCTGAAAGAAACATTTCCTTTTTTGGAGTTTTCCATGCTGTATCTCTTGACTATTTTATCAATGTAAGCAGATTGGGATAATCCTATTATCCGCTTCGATCTATCTCTATAGAGTCGAAGACCCAGTATATAGGAGGCTTCTCCAAGATCTTTCATGGAGAATTGCTGTGAAAGCCATACTTTCACTGTATTTAACATTCCTACATCATTCCCAATGAGTAGAATGTCATCTACATACAGAACCAAGAAGGTAACCTTATCCCCACTGTACTTCCTGTAGACATAGGGTTCATCCGGATTCTGCTCGAAGTTAAACGATTTGACAGCAGAGTTAAAACGGATATTCCAACTTCTAGAAGCTTGCTCAAGTCCATAAATGGATCTGTTAAGTTTACATACCATGTTTTCCTGACCCGCAGCAATGAAGTCTTGCGGCTACTGCATATAGATATCTTCAGTAAGATCTCCATTCAGGAATGCAGTTTTGACATCCATCTGCCAAATTTCATAATCATGGTATGCTGCTACAGCTAGCAGGATCCTAATGGATTTAAGCATGGGCACAGGCGAAAAGGTTTCCTCATAATCGATGCCCTCCTTCTGAGTGTACCCTTTCGCCACCAGTCGAACCTTGAAGGTCTCAACCTTACCATCGGGGCCCTTCTTCCTCTTGTAAATCCATTTGCAACCGATTGCCTTTACCTCGGAGGGCGGATCTACTAGAGTCCAGACTCCATTGGTCTCCATTGAGTCCATCTCTGCTCTCATGGCCTCCACCCACTTCTGGGAATCTATGTCCAACATATCTTCCGTGTAAGTCACGGGATCCTCTTCATTAGTCAAGGTTTCCACCAGGTAACTATCCTGGTCATAACCATAATGGACCGGTGGCTTGGATATCCGAGTGGATCTTCTAGGTTGGTCATTACCTGGAACTTGTGGGACATCTCCCACTGCTCTTGAGCTCTCCTCATCAAGAACTTCCTAACGATGGATGTCCAGGATATAATCGGTTTCCAAGAATTGTGCATTTCGACTACAGAACACTTTCTGCTCACTTGGGTCATAGAATAGATAATCTACAGAGCCTTTTGGGTAACCTACAAATAGGCAACGACTAGTCTTGGATTCCAACTTGTCTGCACTCGTTCTTTTAACGTGTGTTGGACAACTCCAAATTTTCAAGTGTCTGACACTTGGTTTCTTTCCGGTCCAAAGTTCATATGGAGTATTCGAAACCGATTTGGTTGGAACCCGATTCAGCACATAAATCGCAGTCTCTAATGCATAACTCCAAAAGGATGTGGGTAACTCTGAGTGTATGAGAAGTGATCGGACTATATCCAATAAGGTCCTATTCCTCATCTCTGAAACACCGTTAAGTTGTAGTGTAGCAGGATGAGCTAATTGTGATACTATCCCATTGTCCTTTAAGTAGTCACTGAATTCGTCAGAGAGATACTCGCCACCTCGATCTGATCGAAGGGCTTTAATTTCTCTCCCTAACTGTTTCTCGACCTCTTGTCTAAACTCTTTGAACTTTTCAAAAGATTCAGACTTGTGTCTCATTAGGTACACGTAACCATATCGTGAAAAATCATCTGTGAAGGTGATGAAATACACGTGTTGATTTCGTGTCCTAACACTCAGGGGACCACATACATCAGTATGTATTAGGTCAAGTGTGCTTGTACATCTTTCAGTTTTACTGTTAAATGGCCGTTTCGTCATCTTGCCTTGTAGGCAAGGCTCACAAGTTGGAAGATCTTCTACAGTTAGAAAATCCAAAGGACCATCATTTACCAATCTTGTGATTCGGTCAACACCGATGTGACCAAGTCAGTAATGCCACAGACACGTGGGATTAACTGTATCACGGGCTCTCTTCTTGGGGATTTTAGCCGACGTAGTTTCGGTTATGTTAGTTTCTAAAGAAGGATGTAGAACATAGAGACCGTTCTCTAGTTCCCCGTATGCGATGAATCTGTTGTTTCTTTTAATAGTAATTGTATTACTAAAGAAGACAGAATAACCATCTGCACACAGTTTTGAGACAGAAATCAAATTTCTCCTTAAATTTTGTACATGAAGACAATCTTTCAGTACAATTATTCATTCTCTAAAAAATAATTCTACGGTTCCTATGGCCGCGGCTGTAACAGTTGCAGTAATCCCCAAGTAGAGTGTGACTTCTCTTTCACTCAGCTTTCTGCTTACTTTGAACCCCTGTAGTGAGTTACACGCATGAGTTGAAGCCCCGGAGTCAATATACCAGGACGCAGAAGCTACCAACAAATTGGTTTCTATAACACAAGTTTCGAATTTACCTTTCTTGGATTCCAGGTAGGCAGGACAATTCCTTTTCCAGTGACCGGTCTTCTTGCAGAAGTGACAGGCATCCGATGCTTTGTCTTTCTTCTGCTCCTTGCTCTTAGTGGCTTTCTTCTGAGGCTTCTTTGCCTTCCTCTTTCTCTTGCCAGTCTTGCCAGTCTTGCCAGTTTCAACAAGCATGGCTACAGGCTCATCATTTCTAATCAGTTTTTCAGCTCTTTGCAACATATTGCTGAGCTTTTGCAAGCTGACATTCAGCTTGTTCATGTTATAGTTCATGATGAACGGATTAAAGGAAGGAGGCAAAGAGTTAAGGATAGCATCTATCTAGGTTGCAAGGTCCAGCCCGAATCCAAGAGCCTACAGTTCGTTGATGTATCCCATCATCCGAAGACAATGGTCGTGAACTTGTTGACCCTTGGACATTTGTGCTGTCATGAACTGTTTCAAGACCTTTTGTCGAGTAGAACGATTCTGCTCTTCATACATTGTCCTGAGACTGTCTAATATATCTTTGGCAAGTTCGATCTGATCGAACTGCCTCTGTATCGGGTTGTTCAGGGAGGCAATGATGTAACACCGGGCAAGGGAGTTTTTCTCCTCCCATTCTTGATAGTCTCTCAATCGGGCCTCAGAAGCCCTATCACCCGGACGCTCCGGGGTAGGATTCTTTGCCACTTTGTCCAGATTTTCAGAAGCTAGGACCAGCATAAGGTTTCTGTACCAGTCAGTATAGTTTGATCCCTTCAACTTGTTGTCATCAAGCAGTTTTGCAAATGATCCGTTTGCCATTTTCTGATAAAAGAGCAAACATCAATCCACAACCTAATTTGATTCATGTTCAATTCATAGATATGGATTTTAATCTACGATCCATTTCCATTTATTCGTCTCTGAGATTTCCCTCATTTCTCAGTGACGGAGACTACGGGTTGTCTCTGGAAATGTGGGAAATCACATAGGGTGAATGGAGCCAACTGTTTCAGCTGCATAACCCCACCACCTTTCTGTGAAGGATCATATCCACTCATCATATGAGTTTCCCTTTTGGCCTCTGTCAGACAAGGTTCAGAGCCGTTTTCAGGTAAACCTTTTTGTCCAGTGAGTTCCCATTTTCTGGTACCGTGAGAGAGTTCCCATTTTTTGGTGAAGCCCCTCCCACATCGGTCTATAACGCCCCTATCATCTTATGAAACACTCAGACAAGTCCTACAGCAAATGGATAGTCCATTTTTTGGTGCGTTTCCTCATTACTGAAGAACCCATCCTCATGCTAATGATGGAAGGCTTTTAGAGAGTTCATCATATGAATCTCCCTATCACATGCATTCATATTAGCCGGAGGGAACAGACAATTACGCCCTAGATTTTATTTTAGGTCAAACCAAACTGGCTCCCACTGACTTTCATAAAGCCAGATTTTGGTGGGCCTGAATCTGCTAGGGTTCCGCACGTAACCTCTTGATGAGGTGTGGGGCTCACCACTGAGGGAGGTCATCCAATGACCAAAAGGGACACCATGGCAATGATGTGCATTCAGCCATGGTGTGCGCAAGAGCCACTGTCGATTGAGCATGGGCCAAGTACTTATGGCCCATGTACGCAGCACATCACACATCCATACATCACATGCAGGAATAAATTGATCCAATCAATTAATCATCTGTAAAACCCATTTGAAGCCCATTTTAAATCCATAATATTAACCATTAATATTATCTAGGTATATGGGCTGAACTATGGACCAAATGGTTCAGCCCATATAGCTTTAAATGTTGGGTGGGCTTTTAGTAGTTTTAACCTTTTAAAACTGGGCCTTTACAGGTTGGGCCGAATTAACCATTTAATTAAACACCAATCCTTAGGCCCATTAGTGGGAAAATAAGGGCTGACTTTCAGCCTTGATTAAACGCTAGATTCGGTTCAAACTATTTGAACCAATATTGGTTCGAATGGGTCTAGGGTTTGATCTTTAATTAAATCTTTAATTCAAGAAAATAATATGAAATTAAATACTGATAAAAGAAAACAAGAATCAGTCAATCAGGGCTGTTCGCATAATTCATCATGCAAAACAGAGGTTAGATCACAGTTTGCAGTTTCATAAACTGCAAATCGCAGATTGCAGTTCTCCCATCTGTGAAATCTCCGTTTCTGCGAAATCTCCTTTTCTGTGCCGCCATCTTCGATCCAAAATAAATAGAAATCCTATTTCTATTAATAATTACATCAGATCGAATACCTATATATTGAGTCTAGAAAATAAAAAAAATTATTTACAGACCAAGAATCATTCAAGAACTGCAAAAACGCAGGTTCCCTGCGTAAATCAAGATTTCGATCTCCCTTTGTACGAACAACCCATAAATCAAGAATATCATAAAGAACAATTCTAAATAATAATCAGATTTATGTAAAATTAATTTTAGATTATTCGCCCATTACTTTTGGGAACAGAATTTCCCAAAACCCATATCTGCGCAAATCGGGTAGAACGCCTTCTGCCCATTTGCGCAGGTTCAGATCTGAAACAAGATGGTTCAAGATTTGAACCATGGCTCTGATACCACTGAAGGGATGAGAGATCCATCCCATGGACGCCCAAAGATTGCGGAATAAGGGGCGAATTTCAAAAATTTTTCTTCTCCCTTCAACTGAGAATCATATTCCCTATTTAGAAAATCATATTTTCAAGGATCATTCTTGAACCTTAAACTGAACCAGATTTGAACCAAAAGGAGTATGTGAGAATTATACCTGACTGCTCCCAACGAAGGTGTTCACGCCCAAGGAAGGATCCAAAGACTGCTCCCACTGAAGATGGCGCAGTGCAGGTGGAGCAGAATCAGCAGTGTTCTTCTCTAAGAACTCTGTCATTCGCAAGAATCAGCAAGATGGTGCGTGAGCACAACTTCCTTTCAATTCTTTCTCAAAGAACTGATGTTGAGATCCAATCTTGACTTTTCCCACAACTGGAGATCAAACTGGCAAATAGGGCAGCAAGAATAGGGAGGCGGCAAGAGAGTATTCGCAGGGAGCAGAATTCTCTCTTCTTGATTTTGGCACTAGAGAAAATCTGTTGTGTGTTTAAAGGCTGCCGCCCCCTTCTTCTTTTATAATCTTAAAGGGATCAGCTCCTAATCAAATTAGGAGTTGCTAATCCAAATCATATTTGGGTTAGAAGTCCCTTTAAGTGATAAGGGATAATCCTTATCTTATCTGCAGATCAGATCAGCCATCTCCTAATCTAATTAGGAGGTTTCCAGATCTAAATCTCATTTAGATCTTGGACTCTCTAAGTGGATAGGGTCTAAGCCCAATCCTATTAGCTGATCCACTTCAGAATTCGCACCTAAACAAACAGCCCAGTTCGAAATGGGCTTTAGGCCCATTAAGCTTATGTGCTCACTTAACCTTCCTAACTGCTGCCTAGTTGGGCTTCCTTGTATGGCGTGGGACCCAAGCATTGATCTACACATCAGCCACATAGGTTCGGCCCAGCCTTTGTTACAAGGCCTGGCCGAATACACCGTTAAAGACAGTGCACCCCCTAAAACCCATCAAATGGGTTCTATGGGCCCAACACTTACCCTAAGTGGTCTCTGGGCCAAGCCACCTTGTAACACACAGGGACTGTGGGCAGATGCAAGATTAGCCCATCAGGTATTATCATCAATGGTCTTACACTTAACCTCTCAGCCCATAATGATCATACACTGCCCAACAAGAGAGGACCTCTCCCTCGGCTGCAAGGAACAGTGTTGCACTCTCCACTTCTATGAATCCCGGGAATTAAAACCTTTTGCAAACATTTTAGAAACCATAATATATATACTTTTATATCTCATATAAAATATACTTTGCAAAACAAATCTCAACGGTTGAAATCGGCTGCCGGCAGTCTTGGTTTCCATCAGTGAGAGTGCATCCCCGATCATTACCTTTGTCCGACAAAGGGGCTGATCCTTTCACTATGATCACCCACTCAGATGAATTTTCGGATTGTCCCAACATACCCAGGTTTTGACCCTTGCTAAGGATCTCACTGATTGGTACATCAAAGACAGCCCGATCCGACACCTAGTGCAGTATCATAATCGAGTATAGGGGTTGGGTGTAACTTTCCAGTTTTTGCCCATCAATCTCCAAGGATCTAGGGCAATACTGTGAACATTCTAAACTAACACGAGTCTCATTAAGTGTCCAGTTTGAGGGTATTACACAGAAACATACTAAGGGAACATGAATCAAATATGTATCTTTATTCATTTACAATAAACTCATAAAGTACATCATTCTGATTGAAGTTAAGGACATACAAAACTGTCTAACAGCTCCAAGTAGTGCTGTTATGCATGGAATTTCTCTCTTGTATTGCAGAAATATCCAAAAAAGTAAAACTAGAGCATTTTAAACATGGAAAAGAGGCTTCCAAATTCTCTTTTGGCTCAATTCTGGTCGGTGTTTGGATCTAGAGAAATTGTCATGTGTAGTATTTCTGCTGCAAAATTCCATGAGGCCAGCCATGCATCCATAGCCAAAATGATAAGATAAAACGCCATACCAAAAGTGACAAGTCCTACAACGATAGGTGATCGATTAAAGAAGCTATCCTATCCTATAAATATATTCTTTTATTTATCTATTTATTTGTAAGGCAAAGGCAAATATTCATTAATTAAACAACAAACGCAAATACAAATACAACTCTGACCGACGAAGCAAATCTAGCAAACACGAAGAACTCAAACCAAACCAGCTAGAAGACTTCACAATAAATATTACAGAATACAAGAGCTATCACGATTCACGACACTGATTGAGGTCTCTGAGAAGGGTAGGTACTCTGAAGCCATTTGATTTTGGGTTGTTGATCAAGCCATTCCCAGCCCAGAAAGAGATCTGATAAAAGATAATCTTCGTAGTGTCATTCTTTAATCTTGACCATTCCAGACGTATCTTCACCAGGTTATCAAGTAAGGGAATCCGGGTCGGCAACTTCTCTGAACTTGGGAGGAGATGGTACGTAGTAGGTGGTCCATGTTTGCAAAAGAGGCACATAGTTCAGGTCCTTACCTTTCTCAAATTTCCCAACTCTCTAATTATGCCTTTTCCATGGCTTGCATAAAAAAATGCAAGCTTTTGTAGGGCTACTAAACTTCCAATAGCTGCTGGCACTTTAACTATTTGGTGAGAATTAGAAGTGAGATATATAGGATTCTATCTCATATCGATAAACAAGAAGATGGCGGAATACGTTGTTGGAGCTTGAGGATATACTTGGGCAGTTTAGTCACGTAGGCCTTTTTAAGATGGAGTACTTCTAGATTTCTAAGCCTCTCTATGGATTCTGGGATCATTTTGATATTTGTTCTCCTCAAATTTAGGTACTTCAAATGCAACAGATTTACAATTTCATATGGGAAAACCTCTAGTATTAGTGGAACATGGTTCAACTGTAGTACCTTCAAAATCTGGAAGCCAGAAAAGCATTTACGCGGAAGGGATAATCCTTATTCTATCATGAAAAGCCTCCTAGGCATTGACATTTCCACATATCATCTAAGACTATCAAATATGTTTTTTCAAGCAAGAATTCCTTTAGTATTTTCTTGAGATTATCAATGTCATTCATCTTTTCCATCTCTTGAGGAATCGATTGCCCACTTGCATTGAATTTGAAGAGTTGGTCTATCATGTTCCGTGTAAGAGATCACCATCCTTGAAAGACTGGGAGATAGTGAGACAGGCTTGGTGTCTGAAATATCTCTGCACGCTCTTATCATAGTAGATTTTATTGACATGGGTGGTCTTGACTCTTGCCTAAACCAGCCATGCCGATGACCAAAATTACTCCAAACTTGTTGGGATTTTCCTCCCCCAGGCACCAACCATCCAATCCAATCACTTCCCTTTTGGGTTTATCTGTGCCCACAAGCTCAGCCTCCTCCATCAGAAGAGAATCTTCTTGAGGATCATTTATGATTAGCGGCAGTGGAAATCGAACCTACTTCTAGCGTATTAATCTTAAAATGATAAGAGGTGTATCGTGGGTGTGCGGCCCGCGCAAAGTACGGGCTGTGCCGCCCTCCCCTAGGATAACTTGGGGGGTCGGCCCAGCACGACCCATGGCCCAGGCCCATACGGGTCTGTGTCATGCTGTGGGTCGGACTGGTCCGTGGGCCAAGTCAGGCTATGCATTGGACCAAAGTTATTTATTTAAAAAATGGACAAAAGACTTAAAATTTTAATTTTATATAAATTTTGATGTATAGAACTACTTATATATACAATAATTAAACAAATTAGTATAATAAAATTAAAAAAAATATATTTATTTTATTAGTATATTATATACTATATATTATTATATAAGTATAATTTATATAATGTTATAAATATATATAAAGTATATATAAATAATATATATATGGGCCATGTTTGGCCGTTCCGCGGTCAGCACGACCCGCTCGGTCATGCCATGTCGGCCTAACCCGTGGACCTAAAACCCCAGGCCCAACACAGCTTGCATGATCATGCTGGGCCTGGTATGGCCTGATGATTGTCATGCCGGGCTGTGGGCATTATGACCCGATATACACCTCTACTTTTTACTTCTCTCGCAAATTTCGCGAACCCTTCTTATGCCTTGTATTTCCATGGCTAATTGATGCTTGACTCTCAAATTTTTCACTGATCCACCAAATCTACTTAGGGAACCTAATAACCCACATCTATGGACATGACGCTGAGCTAGGCAAAGGAAAAATTAATCAAGAACATCTTTGATTTGGTAAGCCACATCTTTTACTTGATTCACCCAAGCTTTCATCTCCATGTTGCTCTTATCGTCCTTTGCATCCACCACCTGTAGGAAGACCTGCATGCTTTGTAGTTCGTCCCTGATAAAACCTATTTCTTCACGCACTCTTGACAAGAGTTCCACCTCTCGCTGGAGCAATGGTATGAGAGTCTGAAGCAGAAGGTTCACAGAATCTCGGTCATCTCTCTCTTCAAGGGTGCAAGCTTCTACAAGTATATAACAATGTATACACTCTATTCTCCTCCATTCCTTTCATACTCTCAATGTATATAACAAAGTAGTTGGTTTGACAGCGTATACACAATATTACATCATCAAGGCATCGACACGGTAATTACTTGGATTTCTTGCTAAACTCTTCTTCCTCTCCTCTCTACTAACCCACTCAAATTAGGCCACTTATCCCTATCTGTCCAACCTCCCAACAAATGTTCAACAAAGGTTAAACCTCCGTCAACTAAATTATTTTTTATGGATTAATCTTTTGGGAAAATAAATCCCTACTTTTCAGTTAGCCATGCCACACATTTTTCCTTTTTCTCTCTATTGATTGTCATTGGAAACCTAAACTGGATAGAACTTAGAAGTACTCTGCAAGTCTGAATACACCAATTTCCTCTCTCCCATTACTATTGAATGCACTTGCAGACAAGACAACTCTTCTTTTTGGTGGATTAGAAACAAGCTTCTTCAAGATTAAAAAAAATACTCTTGGCACAGGTATTTTTTTCATCTTCAATAATCGTAAGATCAACTTTTGAAATAATCTCTATGTTGTTTTTTTTTTAAATTATTTGATGATGTTATTTATGTATTATGAATTTTTATTTAATAATATCTCAGAAAAAAATATTGAAGACAAGAAAGAGACCTTCATCTTTTATAATTGTACAATTGAAGTTAGAAAGAACTATAATAAAAATTTGCTAAATCTTCAAGAATCGAGTGAGGTTTCCCCATAAAAAATAATCCATAAAAAATAATTTAGTTAACAGAGGGTTAACGTTTGTTGGACATTTGTTGGGAGGTTGGACAGATAAGAACAGGTGGCCTGATTTGAGTGGGTTAGTAGAGAGGAGAGGAGGAAGAGGTTAGCAGGAAATCTGAATTGTTTGTTGTTGGATGGAGCGAAATATTTTTCTATTGCTTGTTGGACTTTTATCAAAGGGAAAATCTCTGATATGGAAAAAGTATCTTTTCCATTTCATATCTGAGTAGCACAACACTTGGACTGGGTTTGGACAAGTAATTCTGGGATTTTACTTGGATGTTTGGACATCTTATCCGTTGGTCACCTAATTTTTGGTGGATAGTTTTCTAAATTTCTGGTATGAAAAATTGTATTTTCTTGTTTTAACTGGTTACATTATATTTATTTAATTTTTTGTTCTTTAGTGCCGCACGGTCACTCTTGTAATTCCTCTCTTATTTATTATAAGTTGGGTCGCCCTAATATAACAGTAAAAATAGCTGGCACCGCCAGCCATGTTTTTTAATCCAAAATTCTCTTCTCTCTTCTCTCTTCAACTTCTTCCTTCCTCCTCTCTTCCTCTCCTTTTCTGATATCTCTAGCCTGAAAACATGGTATCAGAGCAGGCCTTGTGAGGTCAGAAAATGTGTGATAAAGTTTTCTTTTTTGGATTCTCCTTGCTGTGGATCGAATCTAATCAAGAAGTAGATCGGACTGATCTGAAGGGGGTTCTACCAGTCTTCTTCTCTTCTTTCTTGGCCGTGTGCCAAGAAACCCTTAAAAGGAAGGGAAATCTGATGCTGCGAGGATAAATCTATCTTCTGTGGATCGAGTGATCCTCTCTTGTACCTTGGTAAGTGGGTTTTTGGAGGTCTAGATGACCTGAAACTGCTAGGTTTCCTTTAACTTTGGATTGTGTGATCCTAGATTTTTTTTTTTACCCAGACAACTGGGCGGTGTAGGTCTAAATGACCTGTAACTGTAAGGCAGTGGTCGGCTACCTTTCTTGGAAACATTTCCAGTAGATGTGTATCCAAGAAAAGTGATGAAAATAGTACATACAAAGTAAAAAAAGTGGTCATATACCTTCTTTGTTTCTGAATTGTCTTTCAGCAGTGTACAGACAAGCTGATCTGTGTGGTATTGAAAAAATTGTATACTTGACTGAATCTAAACTAGGGACTGAACTGTAATTAAGCAATGACTGATCTGTGACTGAATTGAATTAGGGTTTGAACCTTGACTAAACCGGGGACTGAACTGGCTGAACTGTAACTGACAGTGGCTGAACTGAACCAATCTGAACGGAATTGTTAATGAACTGTGGCTGAACTGTGACATTTTATGAACGGACATGATCTGAAAACCTAAATCTTATAATGTGTCTTCTAAGGATTCTATACTGTCTAGTGGGTCCTCCAATCAAGGTGGAGCGAGTGGGAGGTTTGACACAAGTTTTCCCATGACTGTGATACCTTTTGATGGTCTTAACTATCTAGAATGGTCAAGGGGAATCAAACTATACATAACAGCTAGGGGGAAGGTAGGGTAAATTAACAATAAAACTAAATAACCAAAGTCTCAGGGGGTAGATCATGATAGGTGGGATTAGGAAAATAACATGGTGATGTCATGGTTGCTATTGTCTATGTTGCCTCCAGTTAGGAAGACTTTCATGTGGGCTAAAACAACTATTGAAATTTGGAAATAGGCAAAATCTATCTATTTAGAGCAATGCCACTATTTCAAAATATACCAGTTGCAACATGCCTCCTCTACTTGTAAGAAGGGGGAGAGGACCCTCTCAGCCTATTACTTAGATTTAGATTTGACCTCAATTTGGAAAGAACTAGATCACTATCAGAACATTGATTGGACGTGTATTGTTGATGCTAAAGCCTACCAGTCTCTGGTTTCTCAACAACAGGTCTTTGCCTTCCTCTTGGAGCCAAGCCCTATATATGAGTTCCTCAGAGTTCAGATATTAGGAAGTAAAGATCTTCCTTTAGTGCAAGAAGTATATGCTGTAGTACAGTCCAAAGAGAATAGGCAAAGTGTGATGAATAGATCCAAGGGGGAATAGATTGTCTTAGAGGCTAAAGGGAGTATAGGTGTAGGAATCAATAATACCTTTAAGAAGGATGACCCCCAAAAGAGAGTGGATGATAAGGATAAGTTATGGTGTACTCATTTCCAAAAGGCCAGACATACCCAAGAAACTTGATGGGACCTCCATGAAAAGCCAAAATGGGCCTAAGAGTTGAGTAAGAAATTAGATCAGAATAAGAAGCCAAGACAGTAGAGTAAAAAAAGGTTCAATACAACAAACTTCGCCTCTCAGGAGCCTCAGTCATCTATTGCTATTCACCAGGACCGCCCATCCATTGTCGATCCTCAGGAAGATATCATTAATTCTTTCCATGACCACTTAGATCTGTATGGGAGAGCAATCCATCAGATGGATTCTGCTCCTCTTGCCTCGACTTCTTTTGTATCTACTTCAAGTAATGGTAATCCTACCACAACCTTTCATGTGTCTTCCCATTCACCTGACTCCCCTTGGATAATTGACTCTGTAGCCTCAAACCATAAGACTGGTAAGTCAAGTTGTTTTCAGCCCTATCTACTTTTATCTAGTAGGGACAAAGTAAGACTAGTTGATGGTTATTTTTCCAACATAGCTGGTCAAGGAACCATAACCCTTCCTTTTGAACTTACCCTTTCTAATGTATTACATGTCCCGAAATTACCTATAAACTTGTTTTCTAATAGTAGCATTACAAATTCTTTAAATTGTTCAGTGACCTTTTTCCCTTTTTCTTGTATTCTACAGGATTTGGACTTGGGGAGATGATTGGTAAATGTCATATGGTGGATGGTCTCTACATGCTGGAATACAAAGCTAGTCTTATGGTCATTGAGTCCATGAGTAAAGTTTACTTATGGCATAGTCGTTTGGGTCATGTATCTTTTGAGTCGCTAAAGGTCTTACTTCTAGATTTACTTAAATCAGTGTCAATGTCCGAGTTCAAATGTCAAACTTGTCAGTTGAGCAAACATTGTAGAAATCATTTTTCTTCAAGAAATAATAAATCCGATTTTCCTTTTCATATTGTTTATTCTAATGTTTGCGGCCTTGTTACTTTACCATTTGAGATTGGCTATAAATATTTCATTACTTTTATTGATGACTATTCTGAATATACATGGGTGTACCCCATGCGGTCCAGGGATGAAGTGCCAAATATCGAAAAAGATTACCAACACATGATATTTACCCAATTTCAGACAAAGATCCAAATTTTCCAATATAACAGTGCCAAAGAGTACTTCCAGAGTGATCTCATGGAGTTCTTTGCTTCATGTGGGTCTATCCACTATAGCTCTTGTGCTAAAACTCCTAAACAAATTGGTGTTGCAGAAAGAAAAAACTGCCATCTACTTGAAGTGGCTCATGGGTTACTCATCCATATGAGTGTTCCAAAACATTTTTGGTTGGATGTTGTGTTATGTGCTACCTATCTCATCAACCGTATGCCGTCTCGAGTGTTAGGGTACAAGGCCGCTCATTAGCTCATATTTCCTAAAGCCCCCCTTTTTTCTATTCCCATACATATGTTTGGTTGTCATTGTTTTGTTCAAAACTTGTCTCCTACTCATGGTAAACTTGACCCCCGTGCTCTCCCTTGTGTCTTCTTGGGCTATCCTTCTTCTCAAAAGGGTTACAATTGTTTTGCTCTTGTCTCTTGGAAATACTATGTTTCTATGAATGTGTCTTTCTTTGAAAGTGATCATTTCTTTCGGGGTTTTCCTTAAGGGGAGAATAGGGTGGAGGAGAAACAACTTCAAGTGCTACCTCTAGGAATGGCAATGGGGCGGGGCACCCCCTCCCCGTCCCTGCCCCAAAGTCACGATACCTTGCCACGTCCTCGGTGGTGGGGCATCCATTCCCCATCAGGCACGGGGAATGCCTGAATGTTCCCTACTCCAAGGCAATTACTTAAAGATTATCTATTTTATGTATAATTTATACATAGGATATAGGAATTCAGAGGTATTTTAGATTGAATTATAATACTTTAGGGGTAATTCAAAAATAAAATTATGGGATCCTATGATTTTAAAAATTTAGGAAAAACTTAGAGATATTTTAAATATCAATATTAAACCTAGAAATATTTTACTAATTTACCTTCGGGTTCGGAGAATTATATACAAAACCCATCCCTGCCCCATACCCGATTTGGGGAAAAATTATTTTTCTCGTCCCCGCCCCATCCTTGTTTAGGGTCGGGGAAAACCCGCCTCATTCAGGGTGGGGCGGGGCGGGGCCCCGATTTTACGAGGGAAATAGCCATCCCTAGCTACTTACTCTACCTGACCCTCCCGTGTTCCGTGTCTGTCTCCGTCGCCGCAAGGGCCAACCAAGTTCAAAAGTTGTGGAGCAACTTGAAACTGTACCGCCAAAATCATTAGATTCACCGAGACAGATCCCATTCCACTAAGTACTATTATTCCTATTGACATTTGTTAGATAGTGTATGCCCTTAGCTCAATTCAGATTGATGTACAAACACATTTATTGTAAATGAATAGAAGTGCATAATTGTTTCATGTTATCATTAGTGTGTTTTTGTGTATTTGCCCTTTAAACTGGACACTTATGAGACTCGCATTAGTTTAAAATGTTCTCAACCGTTGGATAGACTTGGGGAGTTTATCCTGCCAAGGCTGATACTAATGTGCTACCAAAGAAATTGGGGCAGCTTGTCTCAACTGCTAGGGTTAGACCCAAAGCACATGTAGTGTGTGTTTGATTGAAGCACTGAATTCGGACACTTTTCCAATTATGCCTTGGACCTTGGAGACTAATGGGCAAAACTGGAAAGTCACACATAACACATAGACTCAATTATGGTATTGCACTAGGCGTCAGATCAGACTGTCTTTGATATGCCAATCAGTGAGATCCTTTAGGGTCAAAAACTGGGTATGTTGGGATAGTCTATGAATTTATTTTAGTGGGTGATCATAGTGATAGGATCAGCCTCTTTATCGGACAAAGTGAATGATCGGGACTGATATATATATACATATATATATATTTCAAGAAAAATGTTTGCAAAAGGTTTTAATGCTTTGGACCCATCTGAGCAGAGAGTGCAACACTGCACCTTGCGGGTTAAACGGTACGGCCCGTGGGCGGCCTACAGGTCGTCACAGGCCGTGCTGCCCTCCCTAGTGAAAATTTTGGGGGTCGGCCCGACACGGCCCACGGTCCAAGCCCGTGTGGGCCCATGCCATGCCGTGGGCCAAGCCTTGGGCTAGGTCGGGTCGTGCATCAGGCCAAAGATATTTATTTAAAAAAATTGACAAAAAACTTAAAATTTTAATTTTATATGAATTTTGTGTATAAAATTGCTTATATATGCAATAATTAAATAAATTAATATAATAAAATTAAAAAAAATATATTTATTTTATTAATATATTATATACTATATATTATTATATAATTATAATTTATATAATATTATATAAATATATATATATATAAAATATATAAATATATAAATAATATATATGGGCCGTGCCGCAGGCCATGCTACAGGCTGGGGTTGTGGGCAACACGGCACGCTTGGTCATGTCGTGCCGTGCCTGCTCTTGGACCTAAAACCCCAAGCCCAATATGGTCCGCATGGTTGTGCCGGGCCTGGCATGGCCCACGGACCGTCGTGCCAGGCTGCGGGCGACACAGTTCGTTTTACACCTCTAGGTGCAAGAACGATCTTAGAAAAATATAGTTTTTCTGAAACTAGGGAATGCTATTCCTAAAAGGCTAAAAGAATTTTTTTGAAATTTCGTCCAACCATCTAGCATGGTTCAGCCATCCTTATGATGGATTTCACCTTCCTTCAGTGGTATCAGAACCAAAGGCTCAATCTTGAACTGAAAAGATCAGATTTGAACCAAGACTCAAATCGATAGAACTAGTCTGGCCGATTTGAGTAGTTTGCAGTTTTCTAAGAAATCGGTTCTTAATTTTTGGGAAAATTGATCTGAAATTTTTATGATTATATTATGATATAATTTAGAATTGTTCTAATATGATTTCTTTGGTTCTTGGGCTGATTGTGTGATGGAGATCAAATTCTTTTATGGCGCCAAGATCTACACACCCGATAAATTTATTATTTGATCTTTTGGTCTATATAATTTTTTTTTCTTTTAGAAAAATGTATTAGGTTTTTCCTGATGTAAGTAATAGAAAATTAGGGTTTTTCTATTTTTTTTTACATCGGAAGATTTACTGGAGCGCGCAGAGGAGAAAGTTTTGCAAAAAAGTTGTAATCTGCGATTAATAATTTTTTGCAGGGTTGTAGTTCGTCTGGATCAGATTCAGACCATCACACTTTCAGCCCTAGCTTGTTATTTGTTTTTATCTACTATGTTGATTGTCAATTTCGGTTGAAAAATTTCAGATCATATTCTTGTGTATTGTTGCATGTTTTGGACAGTAATCCCTAGGCCAATTTGACTAGTTTTCTCCAAACTAGTTAAGCCAAACCTATGGTTTGATGGGGTCTGATCATAGTCCCATGGGTCACGTTTTGGTGGCTTAAAATCGGTTTTGGACCAAGGGTTTGATGGCCCATTACATGGACCATTTCAGCATGGACTACTATGTGGGCTGAACTACTTTTTGCAATTTTGCACATATACCGAGATCAAATTATTGGATAATTTTGGACCATTAATGGACCGATTGAGTGTTGACCTAAATTAATTAGGGTTTTATAAGCTTTGATTGTTTTGGATCAATTTATGTGTTTGTGTTTATGATGTGTTGAATAAATGAGATTCGTTCATGGGCCATAAGTACTTGGCCCATGTCTAGACTTATGTGGCTCATTGCGAACATCATGGCTGAATGCACATTATTGCCATGATGCTCTTAGATCATTGTATGATCTCCCTTTTTTATGGTCCCCTGATCAATTTCCTCCCTAAGAGGAACCTCATGGAACCTTAGCCCATTATGGAACTCTAGCCCACTTTGGTATAACCAAAATCAAACTTAGGGACTACTTTTCACATTCCCTCTGGATTAATATAAGTGCAATGAGATAAAGAATATCATAGGATGAATTTTCTAAAAGCCTTCTGTCATTAGCATGAAAACGGGCTGAATCGGTGGGTGCAAATGCACCATAAAATTGGGCTATCCATTCTGTTGATGCAGTCGGTGGGATTGCTTAATGCGATGATAGGGGCGTCATAGACTGAGGTGGGAGAGGCATATCCTAAAATGGAATACTCTTTCATGTTACCTTGGGGCCCACAATATGACGAGTCAACACTTATTAGACAGAAAGGTTTAACCTAAAATGGCAATGAATCTTGTCTGATGGAAGCCAAAGGGAAAGCTCATTGGATGGGTGTAGCTGGAACATTTGACCCCATTCACCTATGTGATTTCCTACATTTCTAGAGACATGCACCATGTCCTTGTCACTAAGATAGGAAGGAAATTTCATAGATGAATAAATGGAGATGGAACATAGATAAAAGACTGTTTTATGTAAGATAACATTAAACTATTTCAAGTCATGGACTAATAATTGGTGCCTTTTATCAAAAGTGAGACATGGACAATTCGCCAAATTGTTGGACGACAACAAATTAAAAGGACCTAATTATGCTGACTGGTACCGTAACCTTAATTTGGTGCTCACGTTCGAGAAATTAGACAAGGTTGCCAAGAACCCAACACCGGAATGTCTGAGTGACAGGGCTTCTGAAGCATGGAGGAGGGAGTATTAGGAATTGGAGGAGAAGAACTCTCTTGTTTGATGTTATGTTGTAGCATCTTTAGACAACTCCATTCAGAGACAATTCGATAAGATAGAAATCTGCAAATATATTCTAGATAGTCTAAAGACAACGTACAAAGAGCAGAATCGTTCTGCCAGACAAAAGGTCCTACTGTTGATAACCACCAGGATGACCGAAAGCCAACCAGTTCATGACCATGTTATGTGAATGATAGGGTATATAAATGAACTAGAGGCTCTTGGTTCCCAACTTGATGATAACACCAAGTACAAAGAGGGTATATGAATGATGATGACACCAAATATATTCTAGATAGTCTAAAGACAACGTACAAAGAGTAGAATCATTCTGCCAGACAAAAGGTCCTACTGTTGATAACCACCAGGATGACCGAAAGCCAACCAGTTCATGACCATGTTATGTGAATGATAGGGTATATAAATGAACTAGAGGCTCTTGGTTCCCAACTTTATGATGACACCAAGATTGATGTTGTCCTTAACTCTCTACCCTTGTCTTTCAATTAGTTTGTCATGAACTATAACATGAACAAGCTAAAGGTAAGTTTGCAAGAACTCAGCAATATGTTACAAAGGGCTGAGGAACTGATAAAGAAAGACAATCCGGTGGCCATGTTTGTTGAAAGTGGCAAATATAGCAAGGGAAAGAGAAAGGGTAAGAAGAGGCCTCAGAAGAAGGTAGGCAAGCCAGTGAAGCAAAAAAGAGACAAATCATCAGATGAATGTCACTTCTGCAAGCAGACTGGACACTGGAAGAGGAATTGTCCTCAATATCTGGAATCCTGCAAGAACAAAGAAGGTAATTTTGAATCTCTTGTCATAGAGACTAATATGTTGGTCACTTCTACATCCTGGTGTATTGACTATAGGGCTTCCACACATGCATGTAACACATTGTAGGGGTTCAAGAAAAGCAAAAGGCTGAATGATGACGAAGTGGTGCTTTACTTGGTGACTTCTACAACAATTGGAACTACTGCTATAGGAATAGTAGATTTAATTTTTAGAGAAGGAATTGTAATGTTAAAAGATTGTTTTTATGTACGGTTACTTAGAAGAAATTTGATTTTAGTTTCTAAGTTGTGTAAGGATGGATATTCTGTTTTATTTAGTGATAAGATTACTATTAAATTAAATAACAAATTCCTTACTTATGGAGAACTTGAGAACGGTCTCTATGTCCTCTGTCATTCTCTAGAAACAAACATAACCGAAACTATATCAGTACACATCCCTAAGAAAAGAACATGTGATACAGTTAATCCCATGTGCCTGTGGCATTATCGACTTGGCTATATTAACATAGCATATCGCAAGATTGGTGAATGATGGTCCTTTGGATTTTCTAAATATAGAAGGTCTATCAACTTGTGAGCCTTGCCTTCAGGGTAAGATGACAAAATGGCCATTTATAGGTAAGCCTGAAAGATCTACAAGCACACTTGACCTGATACATATTGATGTATGTGGTCCCATGAATGTTAAGACATGAAACTAATATTGTTATTTCATAACTTTCACTGATGATTATTCTCGATATGGTTATGTGTACCTAATGAGATACAAGTCTAAATCCTTAGAAAAGTTCAAGGAGTTTAAACAAAAGGTCAAGAAACAGTTGATGAGACACATTAAAACACTTTGATCTGACCGAGGAGGTGAATATCACTCCGACGAATTCAGGGACTACCTAAAGGACAATGGGATTATATCATAATTGTTTCCTCTTGCCACACCATAGCTAAATGGTGTCTCAGAGAGAAGAAACAAGACTCTATTAGATATGGTCCAATCACTCCTCATCCATTCAAAATTACTTATATTCTTTTGGGGACATGCATTGGAGAGTACTATATACATGCTGAACCGGCAAGAAACCAAGTGTAAAATAGTTGAATATTTAGGGTTATTTAGCACACATTAAAATAATAAGTGCAGACAAATTGGAATCCAAGACCAGTCATTGCCTACTTGTAGGTTACCCCAAGAGCTCTGTAGGGTATCATTTCTATGACCCAAGAGAACAAAAGATTTTTGTTAGTCGAAATGCCTACTTCTTGGAAGAAGAATACATCTTGAGTGATCATCGTTAGGAAATTGTTCTTGATGAAGAGAGCTCAGGAGTAGTGGAAGATGACCCACAAATTCTAGATAACACCTAACTTAAAAGATCTACTCGGGTATCTAGACCTCCAGTTTGTTACAACTATGATCAAGAAGGTTACTTGATGGAAGCTACAAACAGTAAGGAAGACTCTATGACTTATATGAAAGCTATGTTGGATATAGATTCCTTGAAGTGGGTAGATGCCATGAAAGTCGATATGGATTCAATGAAAACCAATGGAGTCTGGACTCTCGTAGACCTACCCCTTGGGGTGAAGGCAATTGGTTGCAAATGGATCTACAAGAGGAAGAAGGGCACTGATGGAAATGTTGCGACTTATAAAGCTCATCCTATAACGAAATAGTACACTCAGAAAGAATGAGTCAATTATGAGGAAGCCTTTTCGCCTGTGGCCATGCTTAAATCCACTCGAATTTTGCTAGTTATAGCAACACACTATGATTATGAGATTTGAAAAATGGATGTCAAAACCGCGTTCATGAGTGGAGATCTTACTGAATATATCTATATGCAACAATCGCAAAGCTTTGTTGCCTTGGGTCAAGAACATATGGTGTGTAAACTAAACAAGTTCATTTATGGATTGAAGCAAGTTTCTAGAAGTTGGAACATCCGGTTTGACTCTACGGTCAAATAATTTGACTTTGAGAAGAATCCGAATGAACCCTATGTTTATAGAAAATCAATGGGAGATCCAGATGAACCCTGTGTTTACAAAAACTCAGTGGGAGAAAATGTTACATTCTTAATTCTGTATGTAGATGACATTCTACTTATTGAGAATGATGTAAGAATGTTAACTATGGTGAAGGTATGGCTTTCACAGCAATTCTCCATGAAAGATCTTAGAAAATCCTCCTATATCTTGGGACATCGACTCTATAAAGATAGATCGAAAAGGATAATAGGATTACCCCAACCTACTTACACTGATTGTTAGACAGTATATGCCCTTATCTCAAATCAGATTGATGTACTTGATGACATTTATTGTAAATGAATAAAAGTACATAATTGATTCATGTGTTTTGGTGTGTTTCTGTGTAATACCCTTAAACTAGACACTTATGAGACTCGTGTTAGTTTAGAATCTTCACAGCCGTTGGATAGATTTGGGGAGATTTATCCTGTCAAGGCTAACATCGATCTGCCGCCAATTTGATTGAGGTGGCTTATCTCAGCTACCAGGGTGAGACCTGAGATACATGCAATGTGGATTTTTCTTGAAACCCTGAACCGGACTAAAATTCTAGTATTGCCCTGGACCTTGGAGATAAATGGGCAGAATTGGAATGTTAGACTTGACCCCTAGAATCGATTATGATACTGCACTATGTGTCGGATTGGGCTTTGTTGTGCTAATCAGTGAGATCCTTAAAGGGGGTCAAAACATGCGTATGTTGGGACAATCTGAGAATTCATCTGAGTGGGTGATCATAGTGATGGGATCATTCCCTTTGTCGGACAAAGTGTATGATCAAGGAATGCACTATCCTTGATGGAAACCTAAACTGCTATTAATTCATTTCAAACGTTGAAATTTGTTTTTGCAAAATATATTTATACAGAGATATACATATATATATTATGGTTTCAAAATGTTTGCAAAAAGTTTTAATTCCCGGGATCCATGTGAGTAGAGAATACATCACTATTCCTTGCAGCCGAGGGAGAGGTCCTCTCTTGTTGCGTAATGTTTGATCATTATGGGCTGAGAGGTTAAGTGTAAGACCATTGAGGGTAATACCTGATGGGCTAATCTTGCATTTGCCCATAGTCCTTGGGTTTTCATAAGGTGGCTAGACCCAAAGATCATTTAGTGTAAATGTTGGGCCTATGAAGAACCCATAGTGATGGACTCAAGGGTTCACTGTCTTCTACAGTGAATTCGGCCAGGCCTTGTAACAAAGGCTAGGATGAACCCATGTGGCTGATGTGTAGATCAATGTTTGAGTCTCACGCTATACAAAGAGAGCCAACTGAACAACAGGTTAAGAGGTTAAGTGAGCACATAAACTTAATGGGCCTAAAGCCCAACTCAAACTGGGCTTAAGTTAGTTAATTAAAAGGATGCAAGATATGATTTATAATCTGATTAGGATTAGCTGAAAGATAAGATAAGTTTTATACATTCAAAAGTCCAGATCCAAATATCAGATTTGGATTACGGAACTCTCTCCTAATTAGATTAGGAGGCTGATCTTGAGAAGGCTATAAATAAAGGGGGTGAATTCCTCAGTTATACAATACAACAATCTATAGAGTTCTTCCCTGTTCTTGCCGCCCTCTACTCCATTCTTGCTGAAGAGCCGTCCTGTTGATCCTGCTTCACTATACACTATGTCATCTTCAGTGGAAGCAGGTATTAGTTTTCTCCTTGGGCATGAACACCTTCATTGGGAGTTAGTGCTACTTCGTATCAGGTATATCCCTCTCCTCCCTTTTGGTTTCAGATCTGGTTCGGTTTTGGTTCAAGATTGATCATTGAAAATGTAGTTTTCTAAAATAGGGAATGTGATTCCTAGATGGGAGAGAGAAATTTTTGAAGTTTCGCCCTACCTTCCTACAGGGTTCGGCCATCCATGTGATGGATCTCTCATCCCTTTAGTGGTATCAGAGCCAGGTTCAAATCTTGAACCGAATTAAACCAAATCTGGATCTACGCAATTAGGCAGAAGGCATTCTACTCGATTTGCGTAGTTAGCATTTTTTCTGGGAAATCGGTTCCCAGTTTTGGGCGATTGATCTAAAATTAAATCGTTTATTTTTTGTAATATATTTAGAACTATTCTATTTATATTTCTTGAAATTTCGAATGTTTGTATGGTGGAGATCGAATTCTTTTATTAGCGCAAGAAATCTATGCACCTGCTGATTTATTCTGTTCATTTTTCGTCTGTAAATAATTTTTTTTTTTAGACGGGATGTATAGGATTTGATTTTTATGTAATATTAATAGAAAGAATTAGGTTTTTTCTATTTTATTTCATGGAAGACGAAGCTGGTTCGGGTGGAGGAGAAGACTTACGCAGATAAGAAATCTGCGATCTATGAATTTCAATAATTGAAATTGCAATCTGCAAACTAATTTCTTGTTTTGTAGGGTTGTAGCCTTACGAACAAACCCCTCTTGTGTTTGTTCGCTGATTCTTGAATGTCATTTATCAGTTATTTAATTTCATATCAATTTCTTGAATTAAACATCAAACCCTAGACCCATTCGAACCAGATTTGACCAAACTGGTTGGACTGATTCTATGGTTCGATGGGGGCTGTTCTCAGCCCTAAAATTTCCTTCATGGGCCAAGGGATTGATGATTAATTGCAAGATCCAATTCGGTCCACATCTGTAAAACCAGTTTTTAATTTGTTAAGACTACTTTATCCCAATTCAACATAAATGCTATATGGGCTGAACCGCTCTTTGCAGTCAGCCCATATACCTAGATAATATTAATTGGTAATATTATGGAATTAAATGGGCTTTATTTATGGGTTTTATAGTTATTTAATTGATTGGATCAATTATGGATTTCATGCATGTGATGTATGGATGTGTGATGTGCTACGTTCATGGGCCATAAGCACTTGGCCCATGTTGATTCGATAGTGGCTCTTTCTCACACTGTGGCTGAATGAACATCATTGCCATGGTGTCCTTAAGATCATTGGATAATCTCCCTGCATAGTGGGCCCCACATCAGCTTTCTCCCCAAGAGGAACCGTACGAAACCCTAGCCGTTTAGGGCCAATCTAAATCTAGCTTTATAAAATCCAATGGGAGCCACTTTGGTTTGATATAAATAAAACTAGGGCATAATTATTCGTTCCCTCCTGAAAATATAAGTGCATGTGATAGGGAGATTCATATGATGAACTCTCTAAAGGCCTTCCATCATTAGCAATGAAGATGGGTCCTTCAGTAATGAGGAGATGCACCATAAAATTGGGCTATCCATTTGCTGTTGGATTTGTTGGATTATTTCATAAGATGATAGGGGCGTCATAGACCAATGTGTGAGAGCCTATCCTAAAATGGAACTCTCTCTCACGGTACCTTGGCGTTCACGAATATGATGGGTAAGCACTTATTGGACAAAAATGTTTAACTTAAAATGGCAATGAACATTGTCTAACAGAGGCCAAAACGAAAGTTCATCAGATGAGTGGATATGATCCTTTAGAGAAGGTGGTGGAGTTATGTAGTTGAAATAATTAGCTCCATGCACTGTATGTGGTTTCCCACATTTCCAGAGACATAGTTTGTAGTCTCCGTCACTGAGATAGAAAGGGAATCTCAGAGATGAATAAATGGAAATGTAACATAGATTAAAAGCCATATCTATGTAGAAAACATGAATCAATTTAGGTTGTGGACTAATAATCTGCCTTGCCTTTTATTAGAAATGAAAAACGGACAATTCGCCAAGCTATTGGACGATAACAAACTTAAGGGCCCAAATTAACATTTGAAAAATTGGACAAGGTTGCTAAGAACCCTACTTCAGATCGTCCGAGTGATAGGGTTTCTAAGGCACGTAGGAAGGAATATCAAGAATGGGAAGATAAGAATTCTCTTGCTCGGTGTTACATTATAGATTCCCTCGATAATTCGATCAGATCAAAGTGTCTAAGGATATCCTGGATAGTCTAAGGACAATGTATGAAGAACAGAATCGTTCTACTTGTCAAAAAGTCTTGAAGCTATTTTTTACCGTAAAAATGACCGAGAGCCAGATGGTTCATGACCATTGTCTCAACATGATGGGTTACACTAATGAACTAGAGGCACTCGGGTCAGGGCTGAATCTTGTCACCAAGGTTGATGCCATCCTAAATTCCTTGCATCTCTCTTTCAATCAGTTTATCATGAATTACAACATGAATAAGCTAAATGTTAGTATTCAGGAACTCAGCAATATGTTGCAGTGAACTGAAGAACTGATTAAGAAGGATAAACCGATAGCCATGCTTGTTGAAGGTGGAAATTTGGGAGGAGGGCAAAGAAAAAGCTTCAGAAGAAGACTAGCAAACCGAAAAAGCAAAAGAAGGACAAAGCATCGGATGCCTGTCACTTTTGCAAACAGACCAATCATTGGAAGAGGAACTGTCCTCAATATCTGGAGACTAAGAAGCAATGTAATTTCGAATCTTTTATCATAAAGACCAATTTGTTGGTCATTTTTGCTTCCTGGTGTATTTAATCTAGGGTTTCAACTCATGCGTATAACTCAATGCAAGGGTTCAAGATAAGCAGAAGACTAAGTGACGGAGAAGTGATGCTCTACTTAGGGACTTCAGCAATTGTTGCAGCTATGACCATAGGCATTGTAGAATTAGTTTTCAGAGAATGAATTATTGTACTAAAAGATTGTTATTTTGTATCTAATTTAAGAAGAAATTTGATTTCTATTTCAAAATTGTGCATTGATGGTTATTTTATCTTATTTAGTAATGTGATTACTATTAAATAGAATAACAAATTCCTTGCATACGAAAAACTTGAGAATAGTTTCTATGTTCTCCATCATTCTCTACAAACAAACATTACCGAAACTACGTCAGAAATAATCCCCAAGAAGAGAACTCGTGATACAGTTAATCCCATGTGCCTGTGGCATTACTGACTTGGCCACATCAACAAAGATCGTATCACAAGGTTGGTAAAGGATGGTCTCTTGGATTTTCTAACTGTAGAAGATCTTCCAACCTGTGAACCTTGTCTTTAGGGTAAAATGACGAAGTGGCCATTTATGGGAAAGCCTGAAAGATCTACAAGCACACTTGACTTGATACATACTGATGTATGTGGTCCCTTGAATGTTAGGACATGTAACCAGCACATTTATTTCAAAACCTTTACCGATGACTATTCTCGGTATGGTTACGTGTACCTAATGAGACATAAGTCTGAATCCTTTGAAAATTTCAAAGAATTCAAACAAGAAGTCGAGAAACAGTTAATGAGAAAAATTAAGACCCCTCGATCTGATCGAAGCGGTGAGTATCTCTCTGAAGAATTCAGGAACTACTTAAAGGAAAACGGGGTTGTATCATAACTAGCTCCTCCTGCAACACCACAATTAAATAGGGTGTCAGAGAGGAGAAATCGGACTCTATTAGATATGGTCCGATCACTTCTCGTCCATTCAGAGTTACTTACATCATTTTGGGGTTTCGCAATAGAAACTGCGATTTACGTGCTGAATCGGGTTTCACCCAAATCCGTTCCTAAGACTCCATATGAGCTATGGACCGGTAAGAAACCAAGTTTAAGACACTTAAAGATTTGGGGTTGTCTAATACATATTAAAACATCAAGTGCTGACAAATTGAAATTCAAGACCAGTCGTTGCCTATTTGTAGGTTACCCCAAAGGCTTTATAGGTTACTTGTTCTATGACCCAAAAGAGCAAAAGATATTTTGCAGTCGAAATGCCCATTTCCTAAAGGAAGATTACATCCTGGATAATCATCATCAGAAAGTTGTTATTGATGAGGAGAGCCCAGGGGTAGTGGGAGATGTCCCACCAGCTCCAGAAAATAACCAACCTAGAAGAACTACCCGGGTTTCCAGACCTATAGTTTATTATGGCTATGACCAAGAAAGTTACTTGGTGGAAGCCACGACTAGTGAGTAGGATCCCATGACTTATTCAGAATCTATGTTGGACATATATTCCTTGAAGTTGGTAGACGCCATGAGAGTTGAGATGGACTCAATGAAGACCAATGGAGTCTGGACTCTAGTAGATCCGCCCCCTAGGGTAAAGGCAATTGGTTGCAAATGGATCTATAAGAGAAAGAAGGGCCCCGATGGTAAAGTTGAGACCTACAAGGCTAGTCTTGTGGCGAAAGGGTACACTCAGAAAGAGGGAACCGATTATGAGGAAACCTTTTCACCCGTGGCCATGCTTAAATCCATTAGGATCCTGCTAGCTGTAGCAATGTACCATGACTACGAGATTTGGCAAATGGATGTCAAAATCGTGTTCCTAAATGGAGATCTTATTGAAGATATCTATATGCATCAAGCGCAAGGTTTCATAGCTGCAAGTAACACATGATATGTAAACTCAACTGATCCATATATGGACTTAAGCAAGCTTCTAGGAGTTAGAACATCTGGTTTGATTCTACCATTAAACAATTTGACTTTGAGCAAAATCCGGATGAACCCTGTATTTACAGGAAGACAGTGGGAGATAATGCTACGTTCTTGGTTCTGTATGTAGATGACATTCTACTCATTGGGAATGATGTATGAATGTTAATTGCGGTGAAAGTGTGGCTTTCACAGCAATTCTCTATGAAAGATCTTAGAGAAGCCTCCTACATATTGGGTCTTTGACTCTATAGAGATAAATCAAAGAGGATAATAAGATTATCGCATTCTGCTTACATTGACAAGATTATCAAAAGATACAGTATGGAGAACTCCAAGAGATTGAAGGGTATGTCTCCAAAGACTCACGAAGAGATTGAAGGCATGAAAGAGATTCCTTATGCCTCAGCCGTAGGGAGCATCATGTATGCCATGCTATGCACTTGTCCTAACATTTCTTAGGTAGTGAGTATTGTAAGCAGATACCAATCTAACCCAGGGCAGGAGCATTGGACCGCTGTAAAAAACATACTAAAATACATTCAAAGGACAAAAGAATTTTATTTAGTATTCGATGGTAATTCACTACACATCCAAGGGTATACTGATGCCAATTTCCAGTCGGATCCAGATGATAGAAAGTCTACATCTAGTAATATATTCATGATAGGATCGTGTGCTCTTAGCTGGAAAAGTAGCAAACAGAGGTCCACCGCAGATTCCGCAACCGAGGTCGAGTACATTGTCGCAAGTAAAGCTACCAAGGAAGTCATTTGGATGAAGAAGTTCATTCAGGAATTAGGAGTAGTTACATCCAGCACATCACCCATTCCATTGTTGTGTGACAACACTGAAGCCATTGCTCAGGCTAAGGAGCCATGAGCCCACTTGAAGTCGAAGTACATCGAGAGGAAGTACCATGTACTCTAAGAGATAGTTGGAAAAGGGGACATCCTGATTCAGAAGGTAGCATCAGGGGAAAATGTAGCAGACCCATTAACTAAGCCACTAACACAAAAAGTGTTTGAGAAACACGTGGAAAGTATGGGACTTCGGCTTATACCCGATTGGACCTAAGTACAAGTGGGAGCTGTTAGGTAGTATATGCCCTTAGCTTCAATTAGATTGATGTACTTGATGACATTTATTGTAAATAAATAAAAGTACATAATTGATTCATGTGTTTTGGTGTGTTTTTGTGTAATACCCTTAAATTGGACACTTATGAGACTCGTGTTAGTTTAGAATCTTCACAGCCGTTGGATAGAACTAGGGAGATTTATCTTACCAAGACTGACATTGATGTGCCGCCAAGTTGGTTGGCGTGGCTTGTCTCAGCTACCAGGGTGAGACCTAAGGTACATGTAGTGTGGCTTTTTCTTGAAACCCTGAACCAAACCAAAATTATAGTATTGCCCTAGACCTTGGAGATAGATGGGCAAAGCTAGAATGTTACACCTGACCCCTAGACTCGATTATGATACTGCACTAGGTGTTAGATTGAGCTATCTTTGATGTGCCAATCAGTGAGATCCTTAGAGGGGGTCAAAACTTGGGTATGTTGGGACAGTTCGAGACTTCATCTGAGTGGGTGATCATAGTGTCAGGATCAGTCCCTTTGTCGGACAAAGTGAATGATTAGGGAATGCACTCTCTTTGATGGAAACCTAAACTGCCAGCAATTGATTTCAAACGTTGAAATTTGTTTTTGCAATATATATATATATATATATATATATTATGGTTCCAAAATGTTTTAATTCCCGGGATTCATTTGAGTAGAGAGTGTAGCACTGTTCCTTGTAGCCGAGGGAGAGGTCATCTCTTGTCGGGTAGTGTTTGATCATTATGGGTTGAGGGGTTAAGTGTAAGACCATTGAGGGTAATATTGATGGGTTAATCTTGCATTTGCCTATAGTCCTTGGGTTTTCATAAGGTGCTTGAACCCAATGACCATTTAGTGTAAATGTTGGGCCCATGAAGAGCCCATTGTAATGGACTCAGGGATTCACTGTCTCGTATAGTGAATTCGGCCAATCCTTGTAACAAAAGCTGGGTTGAAGCCATGTGGTTGATGTGTAGATCAATGTTTGAGTCACATGCCATACAAAGAAAGCCAATGGGACAATAGGTTAAGAGGTTAAGTGAGTACATAAACTTAATGGGCCCAATTCGAATTGGGCTCAAGTTATTAAAAGGAGGCAAGATATGATTTATAATCTGATTAGGATTAACTGAAAGATAAGATAAGTTTTATCCATTCAAGAGTCCAGATCCAAATATTAGATTTGGATTAAGGAACCCTCTCCCAATTAAATTATGAGGCTGATCCTAAAAAGGCTATAAATAAAGGGGGCGAATTCCTTAGTTATACAACATAACAATTTATAGAGTTCTTTCCTATTCTTGCCGCCCCTACCCAATTCTATCTCCACTTGTGGGAGTGATCAAGAATTGTTCTTGATATTGCTTCTTGGTAGAAGAAGCAATCTGAAATCGTGCTCACCAGTTCTCTACTCCATTCTTGTTGAAGAATCGTCTTGTTGATCCTGCTTCACTACACACTATGTCATCTTCAGTGGAAGCAGGTTTTGGTTTTCTCCTTGGACGTGAACACGTTCATTGGGAGTTACTACTACTTCGTATCAAGTATATCCCTTTCCTCCCTTTTGATTTCAGATTTGGTCCGATTTGGTTCAAGATTGATCATTGAAATGCAGTTTTTTAAAATATGGAATGCGATTCTTAGATGGGAGAGAGAAATTTTTGAAATTTCGCCCTATCTTCTTACAGGGTTTGGCCATCCATGTGATGGATTTCTCATCCCTTTAGCAAGATCGTCAACAGGTACAACATAGGGAACTCCAAGAAGGGATTTGTTACTTTCTGGCACGGAATCACTCTCTCCAAGGGTATGTCACCTAAGACCCCTAAGGAGATTGAGGGCATGAGAGAGGTTCCCTATGCCTCTGCCGTAGGGAGCATCATGTATGTCATGTTGTGCACTCGGCTAGACATTGTTCAGGCTATGAGTGCGGTAAGTAGATACTAGTCAAACCTGGGATAGGAGCATTGAACCGCTATGAAAAACATACTCAAATACCTACGAATGACTAAAGACTATTGTCTTGTATTCAATTGTAGTTCACTACAGATGGTCGTGTATACTGATGCCGATTTCCAGTTTGACCCAGATGATAGAGTCTACATCTGGTTACATCTTTATGATGGGGTCCTTTGTAGTTAGTTGGAAAAACAACAAACAAGGGTTTACAGTAGATTCCACAACCGAGGCTGATTACATTGCCACAAGTGAAGCTGATAAAGAAGCAATTTGGATGAAGTTCATCCATGAATTAGGAGTTGTTCCATCTAGCAAATCGTCCATTCCACTATTATGTGACAACATTGGAGCCATTGCTTAGGCTAAGGAGCCAAGAGCTCACTCGAAGTCCAAGCACATCGAGAGGAAGTATCACATACTATGAGAGATTGTTGGTAGATGAGATATCCAAATTTAGAAGGTAGCATTAGTGGAGAATGTGGAAAACCCATTGACTAAGCCACTAACACAAAAAGTGTTTGAGAAACACATGGACAATATGGAACTGAGGCTTGTACTAGATTGGACCTAAGTGCAAGTGGGAGCTATTAGAAAGTGTATGCCCTTAGCTTTAATCAGATAGATGTACAGACACAAATTAATAAAAGTACATAATTGTTTCATGTTATCATTGGTGTGTTTCTATGTATATACCCCTTAAACTGGACACTTATGAGGCTCGTGTTAGATTAAAATGTTCTTAGCCGTTGGATAGACTTGGGAGTTTATTTTGCCAATGTTGACATTGATATGCTACTAAAGAAATTGGGACAACTTGTCTCAGCTGCTAGGGTTAGACCCAAAGCACATCTAATGTGTGTTTGATTGAAGCACCAAACCCGGACCATTTTCCAGTTATGCCCTGTGCCTTGGAGACTGATGGACAAAACAAGAATGTTACACATAACCCCTAAACACGATTCTGGTACTACACTGGGTGTCGGGTTGGGCTGTCTTTGATATGCCAATCAGTGAGATCATTTGAGGGTAAAAATTGTGTATGTTGGGGCAGTCTGAGAATTCACTTTAGTGGATGATCATGGTGATAAGATCAGCCCCTTTGTCGGACAAAGTGAACGATCGGGACTACTCTTTGATGGAAACCAAAACTACTGGCAGTAGATTTCAACCGTGTTTGAGTAGAGAGTTCAACACTGCATTGCACCTTGCAATTAGGGGAGAGGTCATTCCCTGTCGGGCAGTGCTTGATCATTGTGGGCTGAGAGGTTAAGTGTAAGAGACCATTAAGGGTTGTTTTCCTGATGGGCTATATCTTACTTAAGTCCATTATCCTTGGACCTTCATAGAATGGTTGAACTCAGGGATCATTTAACTGTAAATGTTGGGCCCATTTTGAGTCCATATTGATGGATTCAGGGGTTCACTGCATTTGGCAGTAAAATCAGCCAGGCCTTTTCACAGAGGTTGGGCCAAACCCATGTGGGCTTATGTAAGGTCATTGTTGGGGTCCCACGCCATACAAATTGAAGCTAAATAGGCAGCAACTCTCTTGGGACGTGAGCCACTTAGTTAATGGGCCTAAAGCCCTTGATTAATATGATTAATCAAGTAGTCACATGACTGCTTAAGCTGTCATGTGACTTGGGAAAATATGGGTTTGGAGCACCCATTCTCATAAGAGGATAAGACCTATCCACTGACAGAATCTAGGTCCAAATAAAGATTTGGATTACAAACTTCCTAATTCAATTAGGAGTGGTGCTTCTTAAGGATTAAGAAAAGAGAGATCGAACTGCTTTAGATGACACTTTGTTTACAATTCTCTCTGCTCTTACCACCTAGAAACCCTAGTTTGATCTCCAATTCTTGGGACTAATCTTGATTAGTTCTATCTTTGAATTTTGCAAGAAAATTGTAGAGAAAAATCGTGCTCACCTCCCTTGTTCGATCCATATAGTTGCATTGCAGTTTTGCTAAAAATTGTGTTGTTAAACCAGCTTCATTCCAAGTTGTGCCATTTTCAGTGGAAGTTGGTTTTAGGATTTGATTTGGGCGTGAACTACCACTTTGGGAGCTACATCTGTGGAATCTGTATCAGGTATACATCTCCCTCCTTTTGGTTTCAAATCTGATATGGTTTCGGTGTAAAAACGATCCTAGAAAAATGTAGTTTTTCTGAAATTAGGGAATGCGATTCTCAAAAGGTTGAAATAAATTTTTTGAAATTTTGCCCAACCATCTAGCATGGTTCAGCCATCCATATCATGGATTTCACCTTCCTTCAACATTCCTGATTCTATTGCTATTGATTCTTCTTCTGCTAATGACCTTGACACCCCTATTGCACAAAAGAAGGGAGTTAGGTCCTGTACCACCAAACATCTTATCTCCCACTTTATCTTATATGAGAACATCTCATCCTCCTTTCATGTTTTCCTCTCTTCTATTGATAGTGTCCTTATCCCCAAAAATGTGGTAGAAGCTCTCTCAGTACCTGAATAAACAGATGTAATGAAAGAAGAGATTGATGATTTACATAAAAATGGTACATGGGAATTAGTGGACCTTCTAATGGGAAAGGAACCGGTAGGGTGCAAGTGGGTTATTGTAGTAAAGCACAAGGCTGATGGTACAATAGAAAGATACAAAGATCGGTTGGTGGCGAAAGGGTTTACTCAGGTGTATGGAGTAGACTATGCAGATACATTTGCTCCTGTTGCTAAGATGAATTCCATCAGAGTTCTTTTTTCTCTTGCTGCTAATCTTGATTGGGATCTCCACTAGTTAGATATTAAAAATGCCTTCCTAAATGGTGATATTGAAGAAGAGGTGTACATGGTGCAACATCTTGGTTTCTATGCTCAAGACCAATAAAAAAAGGTGTGTAGGTTAAAGAAGTCCTTGTACGGACTAAAACAATCATTGAGAGCTTGGTTCAGCAAGTTTCATCTAGTTGTACAACAAATAAGTTATAAATAGTGTCAGACTGATCATACACTACTTGTGAAAAATGGAGAGGGAAAATTACAGCCTTGATAGTGTATGTTGATGACATAGTGATCATAGGCGACTGGAAGGTGAAAATTTATAAACTAAAGGAGTTCCTAGCCACTCAATTTGAGGTGAAGGATCTAAGTCGCTTGAAGTATTTTCTTGGAATTGAAGTGGCCGAATAAAAAAGAGGGATCTTCATTTATTAAAGAAAATACATCATAGATTTATTACATGATATAGGAAAACTTGGAGTCAAAGCCTGTTGACTCCCCCATTGATCCAAACCATAGATTGGGTGATTGTCAAGGTGAGACTATCAATGATGTAAAACAATTCCAGAGACTTGTGGGCAGACTATTATATTTGTCTATGACACGGCCGAACATTGCTTATGTTGTGGGTGTTCTTAGTCAATTCATGCATATTCCTATGACAGAAGCAATTAATAGAATCCTCAGGTACCTTAAGAAGTTCCCAAGGGCCGGTTTACTTTTCCAGAAGAATGGTCACTTGAATGTTGAGGTGCATACTAATGCTAAATGAGCTGGATTAGTTGATGACAGAAAGTCTACTAGTGGGTATTGTACCTACGTTGGAGGAAACCTAGTCATGTGGAGAAGCAAGAAATAAAATGTTGTGGCAAGGTCTAGTGCTAAAGCTGAATGTAGAGCAATGTCTCATGGAGTGGCTGAAATTATGTGGATAAAGAATTTATTGAATAAGTTGAGATTTCTGTTGATGGCCCTATATCCTTGTATTGTGATAACAAAGATGCTATCAACATTGCTGCCAATCCAGTACTTCATGGTAGAACTAAGCATATTAAGGTTGACAAGCATTTTATTAGGGAAAAAATTATAAATGGGGAAGTGTGCATTCTATATGTCATTCCATAAATCAACTTGCAGACATCTTACCAAAGGGCTACACCATCCGCAACACAATGATTTATGTGAAAAGTTGGGCATGATAGATATCTATGTCCCAACTTGAGGGAAAGTGTTGAAATCAGCTAGTTTCTCCTAGTCGTTTATTTAATTTTCTATTCTTTAGTGCCGAAGGGGCACTCTTGTAATTCCTCTCTTGTTTATTATAAGTTGGGTCACCCTAATATAAAAGTAAAAATAGTTGGCGCAGCCAGCCATGTTTTTGAATCCAAAATTCTCTTTCTCTTCTTCTCCTTCTTTTATATCTCTGGCTTGTAAATAGAAAGTAAATAAATTGGGAAAAATTGCAGAGCCAAGATATTTTTTTATTTAAAAAAAAAAGATGAATAATTCATTAATTGTCTAAACAGTAAACATATTTATATATAGTCCCCTAGAAGATAACTGATTTGAACAGTTGAAGAATTTTGGAAATACTTACTAGAACGTTGTCCTTTAATCCTTTTTTTCTTGGAATTATACACTTCTTTCTGGACCATATGCAGAACTCCTTATATACATATTGTTGTTTCTTCAACACTGCTGTGAAATACGCTATATCGGAATGATGCTTTATGTTTTGGCAAGCCATCTATTCCACAACCACAAGGCTGTCTTTCATTGAATTTCTGGCATGACTGTTCATTTGAATTAAAAGGGCCTGTGAGAACCATTCTCATATTTACACTTTGGATTTGGGTTACTAGAACACATCCAACTGAATCCTTTTCACCCTCTATTACCTCATGGTTTGTATAATAAGTTAGTTCATGAATAGGTGCTGAGTTCAGGGGTAGAAAGATTCTTTCTTTTTTAGAGTCATTGGAATATGAAAGGTTTATAGTGTTTATAATTGAAAGTTAGCTTCCAAGCATAAGGATAAAATACTGGAAATAGAAAATGCATTCCTCAAGATCAAAACTACATTTGAGTTATCATTCTTGAAAAATGTAGAGCCAATAATCATCATTTTAATTTGAAATTCTAGAATAGAATGTGTGCAATATGAAGAAAGTTAATATTATCCTATATTTAGAAAGGCCGTTATCCAATATATGTCCCAGCTATGTGGTGTCTTCTGAACTTTGACATCATCTGGGATCCATGATTCCTAAATCCCAACACCCATTTGGTAAGTACTTTTTTTAGATAAATAAAACATGCCCTTTAAACAGTGATGAGTTTGAGAAGAAAAAAAAAGTTGGTGAGTGTGGGAAGAAATTGTACTTCCATTGTTGGTGGCATAAAACCTAGAATGAAAAATAATTTATGGATCTTTCCGAGTTGTTTTTCTTGCTTCTAGTATAATTTATCTGATATCTTCTTCCCACCAGCATCTCATGTTTGTTCTTTCTCTAACACATCACAATTACTATTACCCAAAAAAAAACACATCACTATTAAACCTAACATGGTTAGTGGACTCTTCATCAGTACCAACATGGAGATTCACATTAAGTATTGCTGACCAAGTAACATAATCTACTAATGTAAGAGTTCGTGCCACAATTTCAGTAATTAAACAGTAAAGCCATATGGATGTGTTCTGATTAAACGGTATGAACGTCAATTGTTACAAGTATAGAAGTTTGAATCAGTCATTAGTATCTAAATGGATAGTTAAGGACACCCTTAAAGAATAGAAATTGAGAGGGGGGTGAATCTACTATTTAAGAAACTTTGCATTTTGAAGTTAGACTTTACTGATTTTAGATTCCTAATTAAGGTGATTTTGGTATTAGATTTTAGACACCGTTTAGCTTTAATTTTCTTAGTTTGGTTTCAGATTTGGATCTCAGTTTTTGTCCTTAGACATTGCTTGGGTTTATGCTGTTATTTCAAATGTAATTACAGACTTTAAAGTTTTACCTATTGATCTGGACTTGATTTCCCAACTGGAGCTCAGGTTATAAATGTGAGTTCAACTGGTTATTTTCACAACATGCACTCAAATTGGGTTTACAGCCACTGATGTGGATAGTTTTTAATTCTATTTTGTTTATTTACCAAAAAATAACTCAAATTAGGTTTATAGGAATAGGCCACATTTCATCATCTACTCACACTTGAAAATGATAGGGACATGCTACTATGACAATAGTGGTTTTGGTCTATTTGAAGTTGGAACTTTAAGTTGTACTTTTAATTGGTCAACATTCAGAGCATTTTCTAGGATAATATTAACACCAAAGGTCATTTTTCAATATGGTACCTTGGATTATGCCATTGGTTTCCTTATACCTTTCTTTTCTGGATGCCCTTCGAGTGTACGTGTTGTTATGTTTTCGAAAACAACTCCTACCAAACCTTCAAAACACAGCGTAAAGATTAAAAGAAAAAGTTTATCCAACCCCCTAAAGCTGAAAAGAAAAAACTCTATTATAGCCCAACCCAACCCCCTGAAATCCTTAGAAAGAGGAACCCATGAACAATTGACAATGGGAAGCAAGCTCCCTGTTTTGAGCCAACATATATAGCAATGGAAGTTAATCTATGAAACCATGCTGCCTAGACTATTTGTCCAACCACAATCAGATTCCCTCACCTAAACTGAAACTAAAATCCCAGGAAAACATAGGAAAACTAAAATTTCAGCTACAATCAACATAACCATCATCTAAACCTTGTCCCAACTATATGGGGATATATGGGGTTGGCTATATGAATTTCTCAGCCAAAAAAAGAAAGCTGAATCTTTTTCACAGGTTATTTAAAGTGAAAAAAAAAGAGGCAATAGCAAACAGGTCCCCCCCCCCCTGATGTGCCAAGGCCAGAAACAAAAATCAACCAGCATGCAGAGAGGTACCTTGGAAAATGGGATCGGGTTTGGATTGAGGCAAATCTGTATTGAACACAGTCCGTTTACATCCTTAGCTATTTCTAAAGCTTGGGCTACTTGGTGGCATTTCTCTTTCCAAACTGAGTCTAAGGAGTAATGATTGGGTAGGAGAAGATGTTTTATATGTTTTGTGAAATCTCTTGAATGCATTTGCTGCATTGGAATTTTATGTTATATTTGACCTTGATCCGATTGGATGTCTCACAATGGAATGTTTCAACCTAGTAAGTTGTTGAAGATTAATCAGTTCTGTGTGGTTTTATGAGTAGATGTTTTATGTTAGTTGTTAGATAGGTGGTGGGGACCACAGTAGTTATGTGAGTCCAAATTTTATTATGTTTTTGAGCCTTATATATGCTGTTTTATGTTATGCCACCCTATAAGGGCATAATTGTCTTTGTACTACTCTTATATTTTTAGTATAAATAATAAGTGAAGGGGGCGGCCAGATTATTGCTCTCTTTTCTTTTCAAGATCTCTTCTTCTCTTTTTCTCTTCTTCTCCTTCTCTCTTCAAGAAACTACTTTTTCTGTTCATATTTTTGATTTCAACAGATTTCTACTTGGCATTAGAGCATCGGCTAGGGTTTCTTGAAGAATTCTCATGCAGCCTTAGATCGGCCGATTGCATGAAGTAACAAAGGGCTGATCGATCTGCTATAGATTGCCCAGTTCTTGGATTTTTTTGTGGGATCTAGTCATTAGGAAGGTGATCTACTATTCGACATCAAAATCAGGAAGAACTGGAGTACGGGGAAGAGTCCTAGAAAAGATGGACTCTTTGTTTTTTATCTGATCTTGGACGCCCAGGTATAGTTAGTTTTCTTTTGTTATTCTGAAGAGGGTGGTTAAGTTTCTAGATTTTTCTGAGCCTCCTGGAGTGATCAGTTCATTCATCTCTCTGTTGGGAGGCGTGGGGAGGAGAGAGATTTCTCCCCATATAGGGTTTTCTTCTTTCGGAAGAGTTGGTTTTTGTGTGTGTGATATTGAATTGCTTTTGGAAGATCTCCAATCTATTTTTTCCTTACTATTGAACTGTTTGAAGTAAGATGGAGAGTTGGAGTACCAAGGTGAAATCCACCAGTACCATGGAACTGGGTGTTGGAGGTAGTAGTGATATTTTTGGGTCTGGAATCATTACTATAGTAAAACTTGATGGTATAAATTATTTAGAGTGGGCACAATCAGCCAAAATGGCTATTAGTGCCCGTGGAAAATTAGGATACACCACTGGGGGGGGGAGAAGAAACCTAATACAGATTCTTCCCGATGGGTGCAGAAGAATTACATGGTAATGTCCTAGCTGTGTAATTCTATGTTACCTTATATTGGAAAAAAAAAATCCTATGGGCTAATATTGCTAAGGAGATTTGGGATAGAGTGACTAAAACCTACTCTCAGAAGCAAAATGTAGCCAGAGCCTATCAGTTAAGGAATTAGGTGATTAGTACAAAACAGGGAGAAAAACCCCTTGCCATGTATTTCTCCATGCTAAAAACCCTTTGGCAGGAAATAAATCACTTAGAAACTATGGTATGAGAAAGTATAAATGATGTAACAACCTATCAAAAATCGGTAGAGAAAAACAGGATTTTTGAGTTCTTGGCAGGGTTGAACCCTGAATTTGACATTGCTAGGCAGCATATTCTTTTTAGGGAGAGTGTGACACTCTCTTAAGCCTATGCCTTTGTTTTTGGAGAGGAGAGCAGGAGGAATGTCATGCTGAGACAGCCTGGGATTGACCAGTTGGCTATGGTTAGTACAACCAAACCTAAGCCAAATGAAGACAGGGGGAGCAGTGAGACTAGAAGGGAGGATAAGAAGGACTTGGTGTGTGATTATTGTAAGAAGCCTAAGCATACTAGGGATACTTGTTGAAAGCTTCATCCAAATCTTATGCCTGTCTGACTAAAGAATAAGAAGGGAAATGCAAATGTGGCCACTATAGGAGACTCTTCGGCCCCTCTTTCCCAAACTGATTGGAAATCCATTGCAATAGCAGCAATGAGAACAGAATTGGAGAGGTTTGAACAGCTTATGAGTAAGAAAGATACAATTAGCTCTAGCCTTCCAGATGGACAGCAGAGTGCAGGAACCAACTACACCACTTCGTTTGCACATACAGGTAGTTTATATGCAACTGCAAATCTTGCATCCACTTCAGATAAGGAGGGACCTCCCTGGATTATAGACTCAGGAGCATCTACTAAGTAGAGACAGAGTCTCTACTGCAAATCTTGCACATGTTGTACTGTGACAATTAAGCTACAATCAATATTGCCCACAATCCAATTCAGCATGACAGGACAAAACACATTGAAGTTGACAGACACTTCATAAGAGAAAGGGTAACAGCCGGAGAAGTTTGCTTGCCTTATGTCTCTTCAGAGTTGCAGTTGGTTGATGTCCTCACTAAAGGGGTGGCAAAGAAAAAGCTTGAACATGATCTACGCAAGTTGGGAATGTGTGACATCTACTCCCAACTTGAGGGGGAGTGTTGAAGATTAATTAGTTTTGTGTTGTTTTATGAGTAGATGTTTTATGTTAATTGATAGATAGGTGGTGGGGACCACAGTAGTTATGTAAGTCCAAATTTTATTATGTTTTTTAGCCTTATATATGTTGTTTTATGTTATGCCACCCTATAAGGGCATAGTTGTCTTTGTACTGCTCTTATATTTTTAGTATAAATAATAAGTAAAGGGAGTGGCTAGATTATTGCTCTCTTTTCTTTTCAAGATCTCTTCTTCTCCTTCTCTCTTCCTTCTCTCTTCAAGAAACTACTTTTTCTGTTCATATTTTTGAATTCAACAGATTTCTAATTAACTAAGAAGTTTTGGAAGCAATTCTAATGGATCATGGAGTGGCCCAATCTACCTCTCATACTTTGCACCTAAAAATAAAAAAGGAAAAACACCCAGGTGTTACTGTGTTTGTGCTTTTTTCTTAATTTTTAATTTAGAGGGGCAAGAGAGGTTGTTGATCCAATTCTTCAAAGATCAAATCTGCTATGAATGAGTAACATGGGTAGCCCTTCCCCAAACCCTCAAACTTGAACTCAATAACCACTAAATTTGTCAACATTTTATTTCTTAATTAATTACTTTTGAAGATTGAAGTAACACCACTTCAAGTCTGAAGTGGCCACTTTGTAACTAACCTACAGGTGCAGGTTTATTTGTTCATGTAACACCACTCATTAGGCCAGGCCTAATCAGGTTGAGGTTGCCCTGGCCCAAGACTCAAGCTCATGCTTTGGGTTTCGCCCAAGCCTGGACACAATAATTGTTTGGTGCTAGACCCAAGACTGGAACTAATCAACTAGCCAAATGTCATACTTTGGGCATTGGGCTGGCCTGAACTCAAGGTACTAATACATTTGACATACAAATAAGCAACAGACAAGTTTGCTGGTCAGGTCATTTAGTGAAGAAAACTAATTAAGCAGGAATCATCCATGTGGCATCTGAATTGGGACTCAAAGGGACTCACTCCCCTTCTTTCATCAACATTCAACTTTATGAAGCCTTCATTAGGTGGTGACCACAAAGGCCTAACCAAAGTCTAAAATATGGACTGGCCCCATTTACACCTGCATTGTCATTTTACCATTAATGTAAGACAACAATTAATCTGCTTGCAACCTTTTCATTTAGACATCTTTAAAAAATGATATATCATTAAAAGGTTCATAAATTATAAGAGATTTTCTTAGTGTTTGTGAAAGATGTCTCTATGTTATGATGATTCAACAGCAATTACTTCACTACACCCAAAAAGTCCTTTTGATAATTAGAAGGTTGGCTATTAATAGCCATAATTCTTATGATGGTTCTTTTTGTCTTATGATGTGCAGTCTATATTAAGGCTTAAGTGTTCCTACAACTAGAAGAATTAATTACTCTTCATGTAAATGTCAATGATGTCCCCTGATTAGAAGACAACAAAGGCAAATAATAATTTATTTATTTCTTTTCTTTTGAGTACAAAAAAGAAAAGTACCATGAATTATAGAAGGTGACATATGCGCATGACAAATAAAAAAAGCTAATGGATAAAAAATTGGGATGAAAATAATATATTCTAGCTATAATTGTCTAGGTATCATACCCATATCTGTGTCTACATTTGTATGTCAGTACTTGTGTCTGGGTATCATAGAATATTAAATTAAACAATATTCAATATGCCAGTACTCTCATCTCTTATGCAATTAAACAATATCCGATCTATAATTGATCAATTTTCCTTGATTGTTTAATATTATCCTATCCATGAACATAAATTTCTTAATTGTTTTCATTGATTTGATGTGTCCTCTTCTTGAATACAGCAATTGACTTACTACAGAAAGTTGAAGTACTAGTTGTAGGGTCTCAAACATCTCAACAAGCTAAATTTATTGTAGATCTTGGGTAAGAGTTAAGGTACCCATCATCTCATTTTGTGCAACCAGCTCTTCTTTATGCTCTTGAACCCTATATTTTTATAAGAAGCTAAGAACAATTCCAGATGATCATTCAGTTCCGTTTCATTCTTAGGAATGCTATGGGTCTGTTGATGCACTCATTATCTTTGCTTTTCCTAATTGAGTATGTGTATCCTCTTCCCCGCCACATCTATTGCTTTTGCACTAGTTAATTGTTACAAGTCTTTTCAACTATGATTCCGCATTAAGCATTATGAACTCCAAGCTCTATCTATTTCAGTTGTCTCACATGACAGTATTAGCTAGAAAATCTCTATGGTAATCATTTGGTTTTCAAGATTTGCTTGAGCTTCATGGAATTGAATACAAGTCCTTTTACTTGAGTAATGGATTTGTATTTATTTAGCTAGTTCAAAATGATCAAAACCACCATAAAAGAATTATTCCCTTGTTTTATTCAATAACTAGAGATACTACCTATATATATTATCATGAGCAAGACAATAAAATGTTCATTACTAATAGTTCTTTTTCTTGGTAAAGGGAGGAAGAATAGCCAATGATCCCAAAAGACAGTGTGTTGGGTAGTTACAAAAAAAATATCTTTTTTATTTTCATTTTCATTCAAGGTGTTGAATTTATTAGGAAATTTCATGGGTTCAAGACAATAAAATATTCAACCCCATTACCATGTTTGCATGTGATATATACATTATTGCTGCACCTAGATTATAAATCCAATCCACAAGTCCAGTACTCTAGTTAGATGAGTCTAATTTGTAAGTCTAGATTATAAATCTAATTCATAAGTTTCTGCTACAACCCTTGTGAAGGTGGGATTTGTTCTCAAGTTTCTGCTACAACCAGCCATAGACCTTACCAACCGTAAGGTTTAATCCTAGGTTGGCTTAAGTCTAGCCCAACTTGTAATTGTAAAAGATAAATTTGAAATCAAATAGGCACTTAGAAGGAAGACCTTACAAATGGAACTCCATTGACCCTTAGCTTTATCCAAGGCTTTTATGTCATCAATATCAGCCTTGGACCAACCCACCATGCTTGAATGCTAAATCAGGCCTAGGAAGGAAGAGCTTACAACCCTTTAAAATACAGGTCCAAGTTCAGTAAATTGAGCCCATTCAGCATGTCTAGACTAAACCAGAGGCCAGTGTAATTATTTTATTATGTAAAATATAAACTTAATAAAATGGAATTGGTAATGAATGCTAGGGCTGCAAATAGTAGCCATGTTTTATATCTAAAATAGTAGATTCCATAAACAATTTATAAGATAATTCCTGCCTCACCAAGAGCTCAAGTCCTTGAATCAAAGCCAATAGTTCTGCCCTCAAAGAATTTCCATGGCCGACCAGACCTGAACAATTGATAATTAAATTGCCATTATGATCCTTAATAGCTCCTTCGTTACTGAAACATGCTAGAACCCTAGGATCACCTTCACCAATAAGCCTATAGATTTGTTATTCAAGATGGTGGAAGGGAGAAAAAGGTTTAAAGAACAGAACATTCAATTTTTGGATGACTATCTGTGATTTGTTGTGAAATTAAGGGTCATATTATTCTTTAAATATAAATATTTACTATCAATTTTTCTATCATGCAATCAGTGGAAGCCAAGTTACGTGATCAAGAGGAGCGGGAATAGGTTGAAAGGAACATAAGAGAAAGAGATGTAGCAGGAACACAAAAGGTAAATGATGGATTTGATATCATTCTGTACAATTTTCTGGGATAACCTATGTGCTTCAGGCCTAGTCCACGTGTCAAAATAGAACCTAGGGGCCAAATAACAAAGACATAATATCATTGAGAGAATTTTAAATGTGTTAATCTTTCATTATATTAAGCTTTGTGAATGTGTTGAGCTATTTTTGTGTACTGCATACAGTTAATATGAATTTTGTGCTGGTGTGCATGCATATAGCCATCTACATGTTAATATATCATCATCATTCTCTCATTCTTTAATTTTTCTTTTTATTTTAAGTTTGGAAAACTGCATATGGCCATGGACCTTCTTACGTTTAAACAACAAAAAAATAAGGTGTGGTATCTTAATTCAAGGGAATCAACTTCTCTATGAGTTAAGATAACTGCTACCCTATTGTGTTAGAGTTAAGCTAACAGCCAAGAGTGCTTCCCATAATAAACCAATAACCCATACACATCGCTAAATTCTTACTAGGGAATAGGATTCCAATCCTTGAACCTGAACTCTAGTCAAAACCCAATGTCAGTAATTCAATATAGACTAGGATCACTTCCTGAAATCTCAAAGAAGTGAAATGGGCCAGTGTGAAGTGTAAGTCTCCCCTATGCAGATTAATCCTGGACTGAGATGATAAGAACCAAAGCTGAGCTCTTAAGAATCAATTAGATAAGTCAGATGGTGTCCTGTAGGCCATGACCCAATAGACTAACTCCAAAGCCTAGTACTACATTTAAAACTTGTTGCTTACCCTTTGACAGGTCTGGCCTCTGCATAATTTTCTAGATACAGAGGCAGGGGATGCCAATTCTATATTTGCTGATCTTCAAGGTACCTTATCAAGTCACCAAGGAGAGATGGCTCTTTTTGCAAGGGAATTGTGTGAGGTTTGTTCCTAAACGTTGTTACTTTTTTTGTCATTAAACCTTGATTAAAACATATGCTATGAAAAGTTTGAATTGTGTGAGTCAAACATTTTCAAGTTTAGTCAAGCATCTTCTTGGTAGCTCTGACCACCCAGCTCTTCTCTTGGTACAACCAGCCATAAATGTTATCTTTGGAGGATTCCTGAAATCGTTCTACTTCTACCTTTGTGTATTCCTGTTGCTCTCTCTCTCTCTCATTCACTCCATCTGAAAAGTATTTTTCTGTACATATGGTAGAAGGTTAGTTCTTAAAAGAAATTTTAAGTTAGAAAATTTCTAGATATGGTAGAAGGTTAGTTTTCACCCAGAAAGGTTAGTTTTCTAGATAATCTCTTTCTGTGGGCAACTTTTAAGTTAGAAATTTTAAAAATACAAAAGAAAGAGTACTATTATTAATTAAGAAAATCCATATATATACAAGGTAGGAATGTAGATAACTCAAAGTGTATTTCATTCATGGTTGATTCCATGTCTTAGCTGGTTCTAGCTAGGATGGGAAATCCTATTTTATGCATTCAACTACATTGTTGGTGGTTCTGGAACCAACAAACCATGGTTCAAGAACTCACAAAACCCTTTTTTTTCTGAGTACAACAATTTATCATGTTTTCACCCAGAAAGCAAGGTTCATTGGTGCATAACATGACAGTCATATGGTGTATCTTAGACACCATTATACATTTTTTTTGCTTAGTAGCAACCAAATATATGATCAAAAGTTAGTAGTGAGATTATATGCACAAATATAAAATGTTGTCTTTTATATTGTCTGGTCGTATAGTTTTTGAACCATACCACCCTTTTTTAGAACCACGAACTGAACACCACCTCACTCTTTAGAAATCAACATATGTTCAATCCAGATGTCTGATCTAGCCACAGAATTAATCTTCCATGATGAAAAAAAATAAAGCCATGTAGAGAAGCTCACTGGCAAGCCATGACACCTCTTCTGAATTGCACTCTCCTTTTTCTTTTTTAATATTTTTTATTTATCTTCAAAAACATGCCATGTAGAGAAGCTCCCTATTCTAATATCTAACTAATAACGTATTAATCCTTTCAACCATAAAAGAAACTAATAATGTATAAAAGTTCTTTAAGATGATTATTTAGAAAGTATTAGAGATAATTGTTGGTTATAACCCACTGAACTAAGCTTGTTTCTAAGAGTTTTTATTATATTATGGATGCCAATTTATAAAATATTAATTGTATCACTCCAACTCATTGCATGCATGTTTGTGTTGCTACTAGTATCAATCACTCCACCAACTCGTCCTTATTTGACAATATCTTCTGCTAAGTTAAACTGTTTTTGTTATGAGATAAGAAATTAAACCATTCTATGCCATTCAGATGCTGCATTCAGAACCAGTTGCTATATCATGTTATTTATTTCATAATTTTTTTCTAATAAATACCCATTCATCCTTCCAATCTCATGTTTGACCAAAACACGTAGCCCCATCACTATTCACTACTGACAAGACAAACAGGCAGGACCTAGTCATATAAGACTGAATAATTAGTGGTTCATAATTAAATTTCAACATTCAGATATATATAGGAGGTTTTCAGTTACATTGAAATTCCTAAAATAAAAGAGAAAGATCAACCCTTTTCCTAGTAAGGATACCATAGAAAAGATATATATTTGAATCTGCTAATAAGGATTTTATTTAGTAGAAGGAGCAATTCTAGGGAAGATCTAAAGTCAAATGATTCCCATGTAAATATATATCTCCTTAGATTACCTTATAACAGAATGTGGTTGAAATTTCCCTCACCGCAAATGGCAAAGTGGCTTACTACAAGAAGGAAGAGATTCAAAACACCATCTATTGCTACTAGAGCCACCATGCTTGGCATCCTTATGAACCAGAGTAGGCTCTTTAGGCTGGAAATTTGGGTTCTCTTTGCTGATAAATGATGTAATGGCAGCAGCAACAGCAGCCCTAAACTTTGGATCTGAAGCAATAGCAGTGACATTTTCAGTTAATGACTTTTCTTCCATCTTCCACTGCTTCTCATCCATGCCTCGATGACTGCTAGCAAGTTGGTGGCTTGGGAATTTGCCAACTTTATTAACAGTTCTACCAGCAGAGTTATTGTATAAAGAGTTGCTAGGCCTCCAAGGGTAAGTCAGTTTTGTTTGTGAATGAGATGAACTAGGAATGGGAAATTGTTCTTGTGGGTTGTTGGTCAGGTCAAGAACAATTCATTTAGAGTGGTTATAGGAGCCTCTGATGTTGTTGATGGTTGATGATCAGTAGGGTAAAGGGCTTATTAAATGTGGATTTTGGTATGGGATGGGAATTCTTGCATCATTGAAGATTCCACCTGGAATTGCAGCACCTGAACTTCCAGATGGTAACATGAAATTGGCTGCTCCAGATGTTGTAGATGCCCCTGTGGTTTCACCCAAAGGCAATGGATGCTTGTGAGTCCCTTCATAGGTTGTAATCAGTATGGACATATCTTCTAGGAATCTCTGGACCTGATTAAAACAGTATTTATATGGAACAGATGAGTTCAATACACGGGTGTGAATAGAATTGCCTAAACCATTTGAATACAAAATATGGAAAAATAAAATTGTTGAAGGGATCGATCACAAGGTACCTGTTTCTTCACTGGGCATCCTGGAGCTACCATGCAACAGTAATAGGCCCTTGGACAAGGATTTCTTTTTGCAATTTTTCTGCCCATACTTTCTACATTGGCAACCATCATAAATCTAGATGAAATTTAAAATTTTATCTCCTCAGCCTTTGGTATAAGTTTAGGATCTGTGCTTTTTCAAACAATTTCTTCTTACCACTTCCATCATTATTTCTGCGTACTCCTTTTGGGTTCTTTTTTTTTTGGGGGGACAGGAGTGCCTCTGAAAGTAATGACCAACATGATGCTGAGATCTGTTCTGTGAGGGCTGCAGAAGAGCATGATGTGGTGAACTCTAGTGAAGATATTCTTCAGCGGTTTGAAAGTGAGTGTGCTCTTCTATCATTTCTTGGTTTAGAAAGACTTCTTGGTTTGTGTATGCATGTGGAGGGTGGGGGAAGAATTCTGAATTTTAATCTTCATTACCTTTTCATTTGATCTCTGACTTTTAACCTTGGCACCTTATTAACTAAGCTCTCAGTTGCTTGATGGTGGTGTGAGAGAACTCCTATCAATGACAAAAGTCATGTATTGTTACCAGCAATATTATGTGTGATTTTTCTCCTTTTGGGATACAACACAATTAAGTACAAAATGTTGAACTTTTCTATCATATATTAATGAAATTGGGGGTTGGGAGTTCTTCTAAATGTTGAGTTTATATGAGTTGTTTACTTGGTGCATGTCCTTTTTATTTATTTGTACTTTTAAATGTAAAGATGAAACACCATATTGAAATGTCTGTAAATAAATGTGTGTTATACTCTATACTGAGACTGTTTTAGATATGGATCTCATGTTGGGTACAAGCATAGGTGCATTTTATTGTGTTATGTTTGGCGTTTGACTGTAACGAATTGCTTCTATAGGTGTACTAGGCAAAGAGCGGAGATCAGTCTCTAGTATCATGGCTTCCATTGACATTCATGCAGAAACCATGCAGAAGCTTCAAGGGGATCATTTGGGTCAGACGGCACAGATTAAATAGAGAGCACAGGACACTTTCCAGCAGAGATACATGGTAAACTGAGTGGTCACCAAACCTTGAACGTCATGATTTTATTGTAAATCTTGAAATGCTAATCCCACTTCCCAAAAATCATGACTTGTTAGAATTTACTAACAATAAGGAGATGAGGGCATGCTTTTCTGGCTTGTTCAGTTATTCCTGAAATCTTTAAAAGGCAATTAAAAGAATCAGGATTACTTATGTAGAATGATGGGCAGGAATTTTAGATATGTATATAGCAGTATATTTAACATCATTGTTTTTGTTTTATAAACCTGTCATTATTGGTGCCTTTATACTTTTTAACATTTTCCTGTGATCTTTTATAGAATTGATTATACTTCACATAATAAACCAAGTTAGTATATGATTCATGGATATGTTGGTTCAAAACCCATTGTCATCTTTAACCAACTAATCATTAATCTACTACAAGAAAATATATTAACAATGACTTTCAAGTCTTTCAAGAATCTCTTTGAAATCTTTAGTTTTTAAATGGTGTCCTCGAAAACACCTATAAATAGAGACGGTCACCACTCGGCAAGGCGTCCCTCTCAGTCACTTTCATCCAAGTCCCATCATTTTGGAAGCCTGAAGTCGAGTAGAGAGCGTCTAAGATCAAGAACGGCTGTTTCGAGCCTTGAACGATCACAATGGAAGGTATGGCCTGCTATCACACATTTGAATTTTTCTTTAGTTCAATAATGTTTAGAAATAATTTTTATCTGATTTCCAACAATTTTCATTAATAGGACAATTGGAACATCTGTTGGAGTTACTATTTCATGGCCTTCGTTTTTGGTAATGTTACAGACTTACACAATTATTTTTATTTCATATTTGTTGCTATATGTGATTAGATAGTCAAAAGCTATTAATTTATAGAAATTATACCTATTTACTTAGTTTGTTTTTTTTTCTTTTTGTTGCTTTTCTTTACAGGTTTTAGAGGAAGAGTGAATTGGACGAAGACTACAAAGAATATTTTTTTTTCTTTATATGTTAAAAGGAATTTCTTTTGGACTCTATATTTGATTTGTAGGTTGTTGGATGAGGTATATATGTTAAAATTTAATTGGAATTTTTACAAAACAACAATCAAAATTTATGGATAAGGTGTATCTTGTTGGATGAAGTATATATTTTGATACAGGTTTTATGTTTTAATTAAAGAATATATTTTCATACAGGTGTATCAATTGGAATTTTTATGGAACAATATTCACAATTTATTAGATTTTTTTTTATAAATTGGAACATCTTTAGAGGTGGCCAAAAGTGCCTCTAAATATTAAAGCATATATATTTCGAGGCGGCTGAAAACGTCGTTAAAACATTTTAGTTGAGATTTTCCCTTTTCTTAGATTTCTTTTAGAGGCACATAAAAACGCCGCAAAATCATTTAAAGGCATTTAAATACGCCTCTAAATTGAACTTTCAAAGGCACTTTTAACTGCCTCTATATAGGACTTTTAGCTTCAGTGAAATAAAGGCAATCATATGTCCCTCTAAAAGCACAATTTAGAGGCAGTCATATAATCCACCTTTGATTCGCAGCTAAGCACATCTAAAACATTTTGCGGCAAGGCTTTTAGAGGCAATCACATGGCCACCTCCAATTAGTTTTAGAGGCACTTCTTATGCTTTTAAAGGCAGTTTTGGCTGCCTCTATAGATGGATTTTCCAATAGTGTATGGAGGCAAGATGCCATACCTTGGCCTCATCATATAAAGTACACCATTAAATATTAGCCTAGACCTTGTCTAATTTCTCCTTCACCATACTCAATCCCAATTCTTTGTTTGTCCATGTGTAACGAGGGCCAACAAACACTAGGTCAACTAGGCCTTTGCAGTCTCAGAAGTTTTGGAAGTGTACTGATACATGTTGCCTATTGTCCACTTTCCCTCTATACTCTAATTCTTCCCAAGATCATTGAAATCTCCTATAATTAACCAGGAGAGGTTAGATGTGTTTACCATATTTGTCATCAACTCCCAAAAGGTAGCAACCAAGGATGGTTCGGTGGGTGGGATAAAATTTCTAGTTAGACATGATTTTCATTTGTATCATTCACTTACACTTTTATTTCTTCCTTCCATGCACATAGAAGACCTCCCTTATTACTTGATGCCACAACAATATGTCTCCTTCCATAGCCTAATATATCAACCAATTTCTTTCCTTTTTCTTTTCTCAGCTTTGTCTTTGAGAGGAGTATATTGGGGTTGTACTTTTTAATTAGTTTTTTTAACTTGCCTACATGTATTCTCTCCCTCGCAACCTCTTGTATAAGGTATGTTTGGTAGCTCTTGTAAGCAGAAGAGAAAAGAGACAAGTGAAAGAATGTTTTAGAGAGTCGAAAGCAAGCGAGCAGCAGCCCCTCTTATTATTTGTAATAGGGAAACCATAACAAGAGGGGAAAAGACAGAACTAGCCCCCCCCCCCAAGAAAAAAAGAACATAAAGCCAGTACATTAAGAGTAACATACACTACAACACTCCCCCTCAAGTTAGGCTATATATATACATATGGAGTTTCTCAATTTCACTAAGGAATTGCACTTCTTGTTTCCCTACTTTCCTCCATTTGCATGTTTTGGAGAGTCAAAAGCAAGCAGGCAGCAGCCCCTCTTATTATAGGTAATAGGGAACCCCCCCCCCCCAAGAAAAAAAGAACATAAGGCCAGTACATTAAGAGTAATGCACACTACAACACTCCCCCTCAAGTTGGGCTATAAATGTACATATGAAGTTTCTCAATTTGACTAAGGAATTGCACTTTTTGTTTCCCTACTTTCCTCCATTTGCATGGTTCCAAGTCTTAATTCTATCACATCTCCAACATCACTGTTCATGCTAGGAGAGCCACTTTTGAAGCTACAGTTGCTCACCAGATTTTTGACAGGGGAAATAATTGCATGGTTGGGAGTTTGGCTTCTTGACATAGTTTTCAAGGTGCCAAGGTGAGGTTGGGCGTTAGGGGGCCACCTTGTCGCCTAGTCGCCTAGGCAATGGATTTTTTTATATAGAAAGCATAGATCCTAGGGTAGTTTCCTAGGTACCATAGCCATATTTCCTTAATAATTATTCATAATTTTCATAAGAAAAGTATAGAGTTCATGTTAAAGTATAGAAAATGTGTTGATTAGACAATTTTAAGTTCTTCCTTACTTAGTAGTACAAAACTGCTTGGTGATTAGGCAAAGCGAGCCTCAAAGGGCGCCTTGTCACCTAGGCATCGCCTTGACAACTATGCTTCTTGAAAAAATATCTGACTGAGAATGAACCAGATTGATCCCTCTTCCAAGATCTTCTATCTTCTTGGTCCAGGCATGGGGTGACTCTTTAAAGTTTAAACCAACTAATAAAAATTTAATCATTATATATGCCTATGATTGTTTTACTGATCAGTAGATTATAGGTTTTTCTGTTTGGATCATAATTCTGCGGTTATAGGAGTTTTAAAGTTTGTAATGGAAGCCAAATATAATCCAATGTAATCATATTCTGTAAAACTCTAAAATTGTAACATAACTCTGAGTTGACCCTATGATTATGAGTCAACTACACTCCTGGCATTGCTGAGCTGAGTCAAAACCTGAGTCAATGAGCTCATGGGAGACAACAGGAAGAATGACCAGTATACTTGGGCTTCTTAAAAAAAAAAAAAAGTCATGCATTGTACAGGGATCTGGGCTGATTGTATATTTTCATACTTTTTGGAGATTAATACTGTTAGGTTGAAGGTTTTCATGTATTGGTGGTTCGGCTGATAAGAGTTCTTATTAGCCTGTATTTGAGTTTAAGTTGTTATGTACTGGGCCTGTGTTAATAGGCCTAAGTTTGTTTAGTGTTTTAAATTGTCTGGGTGTCTCATCACTAATCGGGTTGTACTGTACTCTAATATAAATAATAGTACTGTCGACTAGGTCATTCAGTTCGACATTCTCAGCATCTCTTGGTCTTCTCCTCTCTTCTACTGCTTCGGCTACAGCCGACGCCATCTCCCCTCTCTCTTGCTGCCTTTCTTTTCTTTTTTATCTGGGTTGCTGCCGTGAAACCCTAGGGTTGTAGGAGAACAACACAAGGTTCGAACCTAGGGTTTCCCTTGGTTGTAGGGCGCAAGGGAAGTAAGACCCAGAAGCTGATGTCCTACTAGACTGTTTCTAGTAGTTAGTAGCTATTCGGCTACTAAGAGAGGTCTGTATAGGACAGACCTAGTTGAGGACTGATTCCAGCAGTCCCAGTATTGGCCGTAAGGGGGAGAACTCTCTTTACAGTTGCATTACTCGAAGCTCAAGTGAAGTCTGCATAGCACAGTGGTGGAGAGCCCTCAGTTTCAGGTCGGTTACCAGCCCAGAACACCTCATTTGCTGCTGTAACTGAACTGCTTCAGAACTGTGACAGTCTCGGCAAGTCTGAAACAGTGTTGTGAGCGGTCAGAACCTTCTTCAATTCTAGCCCTCAGTTTCAGCACTGTGATCTCTTCGGCTAGTCTTAAACAGTGTCATCTACACTAAGGCTGCAGTTAAGATGTCTTCAATATCCGGAGAGGTTTCTTCTAAAGATAACAGACCGGGTGCAAGGTCTTCAAATCTGGAAAACCCTAATCTGCACAGCTTGTAGATTACAAGTGTGCTGCTGGATGAATACAACTTCAAGGAGTGGTCCGTTTCTGCAATGCTTTTTATTACTTCCCGTGATCTCACAGGCTACTTAGATGGGAACAAGAAGGAACCTAAGGTTGGCAGTGCAGAGTATGCTGTGTGGCGCAAGGAGAATGCCACAGTGATGTCCTGGTTGCTTGCCTCTATGACTCCTTGGGTTGCCAGGACGGTTCATCACTTTCCTACAACAACCAAGATTTGGGAAAAGGTGTCTAAGACCTATGGACAGAAGAAAAACAATGCTAGAATCTACAGATTGAATCAAGATATTGCTGCCTTAAGGCAAGGAGATATGATAGTTGCAACATACTTTGCAACTCTGGAAGGTCTTTGGGAAGAACTTGACCATCACTTGATATTGGATTGGGAAAATGCCAGGACAAGGAGAGACATGATAAGCAGATTGAAGAAAGCAGAGCCTTTAAGTTCTTGGCTGGCCTGGACCCAGTGTATGAGGGTATAAGGTCACAAATTCTAGGGAGAGATGAATTGCCCGAGTTACACCATGTTTATTATCTTGTGAGGAATGAAGAAATCAGGAGAAAGGAGATGCAAGTTGACTCTCAGACTCAACCAACTGAACAATTTGGAGAACATTCAGCCCTGGTCTCTACTAAGGGAAACAGACATCCAGACAAGAAGCACCTTAAGTGCACTCATTGTGGTGGTGAGAGACATGTAAAAGAAAAGTGTTGGGTCCTGTATCCTCACCTGAAGCCAGATGCATTGAGAAAGGACAAGAAGCAACAGAAGGGTCATGCGGCAAGTGGGAATCTTGTCACCAGCAACAACGGTGACAGCTCACAGAATATACCAACAGTGTCTTCTTCTCCTATGGGGCAGGTTGTTGATTCCTCTGGAACTGGTGCTTTGGGCTTCACTACTAGTGAGGTAGAGGTCCTTAGCCGGGCATTAGCCCGTCTAAGGAATAATTCTTTTGCTTCCACCTCTCTTGCCAGATCAGGTACAGTCTCTGCCTTTAGTGCAACTAGCTCTATTGACTCTACTTCTTGGGTTATTGATTCCGGTGCAACTGACCACATGACACATATATCCTCCTTATTCTCTTCATATTATTTGTTGTCTGGTCAGGATAAGATGAGACTTGTTGATGGGTCTTTCTCCACCATCTCTGGAAAGGGGGTGGTTGACCTAAGCAAGGACCTCTCTCTTAAATCAGTTCTACATGTTCCCAGTCTTACCTCAAATCTTGTCTGTTTCAAAACCTACCAAAAATTTGAACTATAGTATAACCTTCAACCTAATGGGAGCGGTCATGAGTATGGAGGCCTCTACTATTTTGATGCGGACATCGGTTCAGCCTTACAAGCATCTGCTGCTAGTAGTCCGGAGAATGTGGAGTCAATAGCTAGGTTGCATCTGTGGCATGCTAGGCTAGGTCATTTGTCTTTCTCTTCATTAGAAATGTTGTTTCCCGAATTGTTTAAGGGCATTTCAAGTCAGAGTTTAATCTGTGAAGTATGTCAAATGTCAAAACAATGTAGAACTGTTTATCCAATTTCCAGTAATGAAATTCGAGCTCCTTTTAATTTGGTTCATTCTGATGTTTGGGGCCCTTCACCCATTGATGGTTTCCGTTACTTTATCAGTTTTATTGATCACTATTCTCGATGCACATGGATCTACCTGTTAAAAGGACGGGATGAAGTACCACGGATAACTATGGCATTTTGCAAGATGATTGAAACACAGTTTGATAAGAAGATTAAGTAATTCCGGTCAGATAATGCTACTGAATATTTTGAAAAATCCTGGAACTTATTCATGGAAGATGCTGGCATGTTACATCAATCATCCTGTGCTAATATCCCTCAGTAGAATGGGGTTGCTGAGCACAAGAATAGACATCTATTGGAGACAGCTCGAGCCTTACTATTTCAGCACAAAGTTCCTGAAGATGATCAAGACTACTATCAGTCTTGGGCACTAAGGAATTTCAAGTTCGAACAGAAGAGAAAGTGAAGAAGAAAGAGGAAAAAGATTAGTGAGAGAGCAGTAGAACACAGGTTTGAAAGAAAGGACAGATTCTGAATGATCTGCCGCCGCCACTTCAATTTAATATTTATATGTTATGCTAGTTACATGAAAGGACATATCTGCCCTTGGTGTTTACATCATAACACTTAACAATATAAAAAACTGAAGAGTAAATAATAGAACTAGAATAACATAACAGATAGACTAGGTATATTCTACCCTACGGACAGAGTGACCCCATAGCTGTGGGGCCCACATCAGTTTCTCTACAGTTCCCAAGCAATATTGGTCTCAAGCTGTACTTACTGTATCATATCTGATAAATCAGATGCCATCTAAGGTGTTGGGTATGAAAACCCCCTTCTCTGTTTTGTGTCCCACTCTTCCAGACTTTCCTCTTCCTCCACGGGTCTTTGGCTGTATATGTTTCATACATGTGAAGGATCCAAAGAAGACCAAGCTGGATCCTAAGGCTACGAAGGGAATATTTTTGGGGTACTCTCCTACACAAAAGGGGTACAAGTGTTATGATCCTGTCTCCAAGAGAAAGTATGTCACCAGAGATGTGGTCTTTTTTGAGTCTCAACCCTATTTTCAATCTTCTCAGAATCCTCTTCAAGGGGAGACTAGTGGAGTGGAAGATGATTCTCATTCTCCCTCCTTTTTTGTTCCCCTATCTACCTCGGGCCTTCCGTCCTCTTCTTCTACTCCTAGTTGTGGCATCCCGGGTCAACCTAGTGAGGCTCCCATTGTGTCGGTTACCTCTCCTGATGCTGTAGATGTCCTTGAAGGCTCCAGTAGGCAACAAAAAGAGATACTCACATACAACAGAAGGAAAAAGGGTCCTCAACCTCATGACAGCAACCAGTTGGACTCGGGTCAATCTGTCTCTACAGTCCAAGGTAATTCCAACTCACATACTTTGATTTGGATCTTCCTATTGCTCTCCGTAAGCCTATTTGTTCTTGTACCACCCTGTACCCCATTGCTGATTTTGTTTCTTACTAACATTTATCTCCTACCTATCACTCCTTTGTGTTTGCTCTTTCCTCTGTACGTGTTCCTTCTAGGTACTTAGAGGTCGTGTCTGATCCAAGGTGAAAAGAAGCTATGAATGAAGAGATGAAAGCCCTAATGAAAGCAAGAACTTGGGAATTAGTGGATCTACTAGAGGGGAAGAGCATTGTTGGGTGCGAGTGGGTGTTTACTGTAAAGCAAAGGGAGGACGGGTCCATTGAAAGGTACAAGGCCAGACTTGTGGCAAAGGAGTTTACTCAAAAAGAAGGAATTGACTACAAAGAAACCTTTGCCCCAGTAGTAAAGCTCAACACAATTTGGGTTCTATTGTCACTAGCAGCAAATTTTTCATGGGAACTTCATCAGCTGGATGTGAAGAATGCCTTCCTAAATGGTGACCTTCATGAAGAGGTATTTATGGAACCTCCACCAGGCTATGACTTTGGTAGAAAGGTGTGTAAACTGAGGAAAGCATTATACGGTTTGAAGCAGTCTCCTCGTGCATGGTTTGCAAGGCTTTGTGGGGCCATGAAGAAAGTGGGGTACACTCAGAGCGGTGCAGACCATACATTGTTCATAAGGAGACAGGATAGCAAACTTACGACACTCATTGTTTATGTGGATGATATGGTGATTACCAGGAATGACTTAAAAGAGATAAAAAGACTGAAGGGGTTTTTAGCTTCGGAAATTGAGATCAAAGACTTGGACCATTTGAGATATTTTCTTGGGATTGAAGTTGCTAGGTCAAGAAAAGAAATCTACATATGTCAGCAGAAGTATGTTCTTGACCTCCTAGAGGAAACAGGCATGATAGGGTGTAGGCCAGCAGATACTCCAATAAAACAAAATCATGGCCTACAGGAATCAGTAGGGGAGGACTACTGTAATAGAGAGAGATACCAAAAATTGGTAGGGAAGCTGATATACTTATCTCTCACTTGGCCAGATATTGCTTATACTGTGCATGTTGTCAGTCAATTCATGCACTCTCCAAAGATCCCTCATATGAAAGCAGTTGAAAGGATTCTCAGGTACTTGAAGACTTGCCCAGGAAAGGGAATTCTATTCAGGAAAAACAATAGAATTGAAATTGAAGCTTATACTGATGCAGATTGGGCTGGTTCTGTTGGAGACAGAAAATCAACTTCAGGATATTGTACATTTGTGGGAGGGAACCTAGTCACATGGCGCAGTAAGAAGCAGAATGTAGTTGCTAAATCAAGTGCGGAAGCAAAATATCGAGCTATGGCTCACGGGGCTGTTGAACTCCTATGGCTCAGGGCCCTTCTTAATGAGCTTGGCATTAAAGCTGAGGGTCCTCTCAGATTGTATTGTGACAACAAGGCTGCCATCAACATTGCAAATAACCCTGTGCAACATGACAGGACAAAACATATTGAGATTAATCGACATTTTGTTAGAGAGAGAATAGTCTCGGGAGAACTCTGCATTCCTTATACTCCATCTGAGATGCAAATTGCAAATGTATTGACTAAAGGGTTGGCTGCAGCAAAGTTCATGGACCTTCTTGGCAAGCTAAACATGATTGACATCCATGCTTAGCTTGAGGGGGAGTGTTAGGTTGAAGGTTTTCATGTATTGGTGGTTCAACTGATAAGAGTTCTTATTAGCCTGTATTTGAGGTTAAGTTGTTATGTACTGGGCCTGTGTTAATGGACCTAAGTTTGTTTAGTGTTTTAAATTGTCTAGGTGTCCCATCACTAATCAGGGGCATTCCAGTCATTTCCTGTAACATTGTACTGTACTCTAATATAAATAATAGTACTGTCGACTGGGTCATTCAGTTCGACATTCTCAGCATCTCTTGGTCTTCTCCTCTCTTCTACTGCTTCGGCTATAGCATTTCAGCTTTCAAATACATTACCTTACCTTCTTCAAAAAAATTATTGAAAACACACAGGAAACTTCAAAGCATTTCAGTTAATTTTTCTTTAAGTACTCGAATGAAACCATAGTTGATCTACATAACAATGCAATTGCCAAGTTTTGATGCCCAAAAGAAATTATCTTAACCATTTGTAACAGGTATGTTCCTATAGATAATTACTCAAGGAACAATATATCCTTGAAATAAGGAAGCGTGTCAAAAACCAAACAGGTGAGGGTCAAGAGGTGGAAATACTTGCAATTACCACAAGTGTATTGTAGCAAAAAATTGAAGAATGTCTAACTAAGGAAATAAGAGATTAATTCAAAACACTTATCTTTTATCTTAAGTATAACTCTGCACAACATCATGTATACTACAGAATATATTGCAATTCAAACAGGACATTGCTGATTATCATCTCTTTGTATCAATGAAGATACAGGAGGTGCCATTGTGTTGTCTGTTCCTTTTGTAGAAGACTCTTCCTCGACCATGAATAGCTGCATGTCAGGATTATAATATTCTTTTGAAATTCCACTCGGACTTGATGAGCTTTCCATCCTAAGCTTTGATGAACTAGAGTTGTTCTGAAGCAGAGAACTTGGGCCAGAAGTGGACTGAAAAGAGCCAACTTCACAAGGTGTTGTCCGGTAACCCTCTTCAGTTTGCCTTTTATATAATTTATCTTCCACAATATCATAAAAATCTACTGTCCTAACTTCCTGAGCAAGAGAGCACGAACAACAGAAAAGCCACTGTGCACAATCAGTCACTGCTGGCTTACCACAACAGAAGCCATTATCAGGTAATTTGAACTTCTTCCTCATCTGGATCCTCCAGAAGCCCCCATACAGCAAACCAAATACACAAAGCACGATCCCTGTCACCCCCAATGCCTCCCTAACAACCTCATTGTCAATATTGATTGCAGCCAGGTTGAAAATCCAGAAAGGAGCCATACAAAATAAAAGAAAAGTCACAATGTGAACATACATATTTCCAAACCCAAGTCTCTCCATGTTCCACCCAAAGACACAAAAGCTACAGAAAAATGAGAGATATGCCAGAGAGATGTCATCCCAAAAATCAAACAACCCACCTCTCCACTGAGGGTTATTCTCAACAACCCTTTCCTCACTTCTTGATGCAAATGAGAATCTCTTCTCTAATGACTTGTTTCTTAGGGGGCTAGTGATAATCCGAACATGTGCCTCCTCATCCATTTCAGATTCGTATTCCTTTCCAAGGGGACTAAGAATTGAGTAGAGTCCAGCAGTTGCAGGTGCTGCAATTGCAATAGAAAGGCAAAGACCAACTCCTATAGCAGGTCGCTCAGATCTCCTATACCCTAAGTTAAGGCTGCAAAGGGCATACTGAGCAAAACAATTCACATGGAGTAGAACAACAACAACCATCATATGGGCCCATTCGTGGGGTTTTAAGTTTCATTTTTGCAGTAAATTTTTCTGAGTCTAGAGATATCCCCTGGTTGCCATCTGAATAAAAGCACAAGGTGGTGGAACCGCTTAGGATGTTGGTAAAGGCACATAAGTGTAAAGAGGGCATTGAGGATTTGATTATTGACTTCAAACCAGGCATCTCTCTGGGATTTCCTTGGTAGGACATTGTTCAACATTCCAGTCATGACGAGGAAGAGGATAGCACCAGAGACAGCAACACAGGTGATCCAAACAAGAAGGGCCAAGTTCATTGGATTTCTGATCCACTCTTTGCAGATTTTCCTCAGAGATACCCAATTAATTTTCTGAACAAAGACCAAATTAAAATGATTTTGGGAACCTTGGCTAGCAGAAGAAGGAACTGAACGTGAAACTTCATCTCTTTCCTCGGAAATTTGCAGGAATTTAGCTGATGGAGAAGCCAAAAGACCAGTTGAACCAAATTTCAGGATCCCTACTCTACTAGGAAGAGCTGTTGAAACATTTGGAGACCCTTTTTGAGGGTTTTCTTGGCCTAGCAGTCCTCTTTGAGATGATGACATGTGAAATGGGACTCTGGCCATTCCTTCAGAACCATTTGGAATTGGACTTGAGCCTAGTTCTTCCTGAACTTCCTCTATTCCCTTCCCATAACTAGCTGAAATCATTATTGAGATAATTGGGAATTTCCAGGTTCCCTTGATACAAAGAACCTCAATTTCGAATTGTATAAACCTCTGCTGTTTTCTGTCCTTTAACAAAACACCCTGGAACAACTATGAAATCAAAATCTTGTGCTACAATTCATCACTTTCTCTTTGGATTGTGACAAAAAGCTGAACCTCTACTCCCATAATCATTGCCAGGGTTCCTGCACACATCCCAAAACCCCAAATAGCAGGCTCAATTGGTATTTCTATCATGAGAGCTAAAGAAAACTATTAAAACTCAAAGAAGTGAAGCAAAAAAATCTTCATAAAAGGAAATGGAGTGCAACTCCTAATAAGCCCAGGATACAGGGAAAGGAAAGTTCAGCCTCTAGTGATTCAAGACCAAAAGTGTGATTCCGTTACATTATACGTACAAGGAATATCAAAATGTGCTAGTAATAAGATGACAATGCGTGTAAATACATCCTTCACTTCTCCAATGGAAATTTTAACCAAATCAGGTCAAAACATGGTGGGAATTCAAGAGTAGCAGGTTTTTCTACAAACTCAAGCCAGAAAAGGGTAAGATATAAGCAAAATAAAAGTGTAACTCGTACAAATCTTTGTTTAAATTTTAAGCATAACCCAAAAACGAAGCAAATAATCTAGTATTGAATAAGGTACCAAAAGAAATCCAGAAAGTGTAATTTAGAAGGTAGAATACGAAAAGAAAAGAAGCCGTTCAAAGCCTCAAACTTCTTTCCGGTTCATATTCTGATTAAAAAACACGTTAGACTGGTGGATCTTTTTGTGATAGCTAGACTGATGAATTTAGTCCATAAACAACAGAACTTGAGAATACGTGAAATTCAAGGATACCAATATTATACCCATTTCAACCGAATAAAGTGAAAAGGGTAGGAGAAATCTAGTTCCATATAGTTACTGGTAAAACCCTATAACCAAACTTCGAAACCCTGGAATCGTATTCATCTCATCTGGTATGCTGTTCAACAGAAAGCATCCAAATCAAGCAATTTAGTTCAAAATGGCCATAAAACTGAAATCTATCAAAACACGGCTGGAAAAAACTGAAGTTTATGATCGAACCACCAAGGAAACTCAAGAAAAAAAACTATAACTTAAAAAAAAAAAAAACGCGTACAGTTACAAATACTTGTACATCTAGCTTGGACTTTGATGGATAGATACACCGGCCGATGAGAGCCTGAAAAAATATGAACTCCCTATCATGAACAAAAAGCTTTACCGCGTCTGCCATGATAAGATAATAATCACCTGAGTCAGAGAAGCGTTAATTTCTTTCCCAGTTTTCCTTTTATTTTTTGGGTTCATGGGAGTAGACAACGGAGGCCAGTCTCCGCTACAATCAGCCGGGGACCTTACTTTACTAACTGAGCCAGTTAGCGGTTGGCAGCTACGAGAAGCGTAGAAAATATTTGCAACCAGCCGGGGACCTTAATTTCAAGTAAATCCTTTTTGCTATTAATTGCAAAAGGTAGAAAATATTCTCGAGGAAAGTAAAGGAACTCTGGCATTGTAACATAAGAAAACTTCAAAATTCTCGACAAGTTAAAAAAAAGGGAAAATTTACATGCGACAATTTAGGGAACTAATCTAGTATATATATTATATGATCTTATGTGCGATTTAAAAATGTTAAAATTATCCTTGAAAATAAAAAAAAAACCCTTTTTGCATAAAATAATTGACAATCCTCCAAAATCCTTCGCTATTTTAGTCTCCTGACGCAACTGATTTCTTAATCTCCTCAGGACGTGCCTACTTGGTTGCCAACCCTTCTCTTTGCCAAGGCCAATCCATCTCAAGTGTTTTCCTATTATATGTTCTTCCTTAGTGCTTCTAGTAGTAATGCTATAGTGAAATGCTTCACACAGTAAAATGCCTCCTCAGTTCAGTGGGCCCCAGCAGCTTCAACGTCATCCGAGCCTATTCCGATCTTCGCTCCATAACCACTATTATCATAATTCATAGATGACCCCACTTCCACACGAGTGAACGAAACAAAAAGTGAATGAACAAGAGGACATGAGATGAAACCAACTTGATAAGTTGATGAAGCAGAACCGACCTGGTTTTTGAATTCCTAAAATACCCACTCTCCCGCCATTAATCCTCCTCTAAACAACTCCCACCAAGCCCTCATCTTCATCCCTGTCCCGCAATCCCAACAAGTCCATACCATTACTGTTTGAACCCCATCAAAAGAGAAGAAAATGATCACTATCGATGCATCTTCTAACACCACCTAAGACGAAGAAGGTAATCATCATCGAAGAAGAAATGAACGTCGGTATCTAAACTGCATTCGGAACTCCTCCATTATCTCCAGTTTCGCACAACACCAAAGATCAAACGGTTCCTTATTTCCACCAACAATTGCTGTTTTATCTAGTTTTGATCGATTGCTAGCTAATTGCTGATGTTTTAAACTTTAGTTATGTGCAATGTTCTTGGAAGTCTGCAGTTGCGTTTGATTCATTGTTTTTTTTTTTTTTTTTGTTAGACTGATTGATTTGGTTTTGGTTGATTTTTAACATATTCTGGTTTTGGAGTATGTTCGAACCGGTGAATGCCCAGGTCTTGGTTAAACAGCTACACTGATCCAGCATTGTAAATCTGCCACCGATGATGTTGACGGAGACAGAGAGTGCAGCGAGGTCACTGGCGCCTATGCTGGTTCGAACATACTCCTCCAAGAGTGAAATCAGGAACTTAGCTTTGATACCTACATTCAAAGCTAAGATGGCACGGAGACGGAGGTTGTGCATTTTCTCTTCACTTGTTTTTTAAAGCTAAGGCCCGTATTCTGGTCGAGTTTCTGAAGTCTCAAATCTTCATCATCAGCTCTCTTTCTTCCATTTGAACCTTCATTACCGAGTTTGAATCCTAAAACTTGCCTCTCAATCTGCTCATGTGAGTCATGTCAAGACCCAAGTAAAAGAAAAATAAACTTGTTCTATTTTTTCTCTTATTATTTACTTTATCTAGTTCGTAACAAACTTTAGATGGATGAATTGAAGATCAATCAACGGATGATTGATAAAGAAAATTAGATGATACTTGAAAGGCATTTATGTCTTTTTATATACCATTTAATGGTTAATTAATGGTAGGTACTAGATTGTTGCATTTTGAAAGTTCGGGTACTGGATTATCGTGTTAAAAAGTTTGGATACTAAATTGGCACTCGGCCTAAAGTACAGGGTACCTATCGGGAATTTTCCCTAAAAAAATGAAATTAACGGTTGGATACAGGATGCAAGAGTCCTTTTGAATACCTTGTGAATGTGATGAACACATAATAACTTGACATTGGGAACGAGAAGAACCGACGAACCTGCAACCTACCTGTGTTGTGGTAAGTTGACTTCCCTCAGCAGTCTGTGTAGTAAGCACAAATCTTGATCCTGCGCCACATTGACATGGTTGTTGAGTTTCGCTAGCTACCGTTGAAAAGTCTAACCATGTTAGTTTAATAGTTTACACCCCCTTCTTACCGGTCATAATATCTTTGTTTAAATTATTGAAATCTAAGACTCTGTTTGGATGGATTACAAATACAAATATGAGTGTAAATTCTTGTATTTTGCATTATTTTATATGTATTTATACCGTATATATTTGTATTTGTATTCCTTCCAAACTGAGCATAAAGGAGTACAAATGCAAATTTGTAGAGTACAAAACCTTGTATTTTGTATTATTTTCTATGTATTATTTTCTAGGTCGTATTTTAATTTTCTAATCTAAGGCTAGCATGAGGATTGAAACTAAAAGCATCTTGTGATAATTGTAGTTGGGATGGTTTGGGATCAAGTTGGTGGCTTCCACCTATTATTTCAAGGAAAATCATCTAATTCCTCTTCTTATTTGAAGGCTCTGTAAGCTTGGCGATAAGTTAATTATTTGGGTAAATGCATTTATGGAGTATCACTTGGAAATGTGTTATTTAGGTAAGTATATTTATTGGTGTTCTATATAATTTGGTCAATTTTCTTCCTCTATTTATACATAATTTATCCACCCGGAAGAGGGATTGAATTTTTATTTATGTTCTGTATAATTTGGCCAATTTTCTTCCTCTATGTATACATAATTTATCCACCCCAAAGAGGGATCGAATTTTTATTTCTTTGGGATGAAGGTTGGGTTAAAAATGATTGACAACTAGGCTGAGTTTGGAAGGAGTACAAATGCAAATATATAGAGGGCAAAACCTTATATTTTGAATGTATTTACACTGTACATATTTGCATTTATACTCTTTCCAAACTAAGCCTTAAGACCAAATTTCATGACATCAATCTAATTGGTCTTAATTCAAGTGAATCATAAATATATGTAATTAATGAGATCGGATTTGACCATATCATTTTTCAAATTCAACAAAGGTACCTTAGTTATGTGGGTAGAATTGTCCTATCCACAAGAACTCGACCCACGCTACCCACAAAACACTAATTCCTTGCATTGGGAACATCTTCCATGAATAATGACATGTAAGAAGATGAGATGTTCCCCATGTGTAGCTGCAATGTTATGTTATGTGGGTAAAATTGTCGTGGGTAGGAGTGCAATGTGGGCAGGTTGTGTTTAGATAAGGGTCAATCAAAGCCCAAAACTATGACTTAAAGATCTTCGGTTCATGTCTGGTCCAACCCGAGATCAAGTCCAAGTTTACCAACTCAAGCCTGACTTGAGTTTGATCTAACATAACATGGGTTATGCTCGGGCTGGAGTGGATTTTGTTGGGTTTAAGATATATTCTCTTAATATTTTCTATACATCCACCTTTTATTTGGGCTTTGTGTCCTGGTTGAAATATATTTGATTGAAAATATATACAACTACCATTAAAGCTCAACTGGAACTTATCAAAAATGCTTTCCACTGATCAAAACCTGATAAAAAAGGGAAGAAGACTGATAATCTTTTCCAGTTCAGATCTTGAATTGTACACAACGGTTGGACCCCACTCTCTCATAAACTGCAACCAACAAGGCTCAGTAGCAATTCCACCTCCAAGATATTCTGCTGCAACAATTTGATACTTGATGCTTGAATCCACAAAAAAGTTGCTTTGAGCATCATCATTCCTAACTCCTATCCCCAGCTTTGTAGATCCATAAATATAGTTTCCAGGATGTGCAAAGCTTGCATGACCACTCTTTGATGAGTAAACAAATGCCTTGTTTCCCTTAATGAACTCCAAGTTACAAGCATCCACCCATTCTCCCCCACTGTGTTGTGAGAAGTACATACTCCAGAGCTCACCAGTGAAGTTACTCACATGGAGTGTGAAATGTTCCCAATCACCCACATGCTGCCCTATCCTATTAAGTGCAAAATTAACTGTTCCAATTAGGGGTGTAAACAGAGCGAATTTGAATCAAATCAGGCAATATTTGAATTTGAATCCGATTAGATAATCTGAAATCTGAATTTGATTCGATATCCAATAGATATTGAAAATTAATATCTGAATTCGAATCTGATTAAATATTTGAATATTTGATTCGATTCGAATTCGATTAATTAATTATTTTAGATAATAATAAATATTTTATTGATATAAAGTATATAAATATATAAATTAATTATTATATATAAATGATATAAAATATTTTATATATTATATATAAGAATTAAATAATTGATCAAATTTGAATATTTATCGAATCGAATCAGGTCATATCTGAATTCGAATCCTATTAACTATTTGGTATAATAGGATATCCGAATTCGACCGATTAGATATTCGAATTATCCGAATTCAATTCGATTATATCGAATATCGAATTTGAAATTAGATTTTCGAATACCGTTTATATTGTGGCTGGCCCATTGAATAAAATCCACATTACAATATCAGTGGAGGTTCCTACTAGAGATGGCTTCACATGAACATACAGTTCTGCACTTTCTATGTTGCCAAATTTGGTGTTATTCTGGTCATCATTTGGCAAGTCAATCCAAAACTCTCCATCATTAGACCCACCACTTGGCAAATTTGAACCTCTAGAATCAATCACCTCTCCAGTTGATTCACCTTTTCGGTACAACAAAGCACCATTTTTAAAAAACCATGGCGCAGAGGAGGGGTAATAAATCTCATCAGGATGGAAGAAAACAGTGGGTATGTAGTTCTTGATGAGTGCATGGACCTAGTCTAGATTTGGCATTGCATGTAGAGTTGGATCACCATTCTTCAAGCATGCAATGCTTAGCGCATCCTCAGATGAGCTTACAGTCACCAATCCACAGATAAGTTAAGAGCTTATCATCTTGATCTCATGGGAATGAACCCAGTAACCATTCTCCCAGAATTGAAAGATACTGAATGTCTAAACTAAGTAGATTAGCCATCAAAGAAAATAGGGTAAATCTCATGTTAAATCTGGTTTTAAACATGCAAAACACGGCAAACAATATATCAGGGTTCAAAACTTCTCAGTCCTCTTACTCAGTTGAAGCTTGGATTCAAAGGCCACTTAGAGAGACCAACTCAGTTGAAGCCTCACCGCATCTTCAATAATCATTTAGATCCCAATTATTCTATAGTAAGTGGGAGAAGAAAAAAGAAAAAAAAATGAGAAACATACGATGAGGGTAGGACATACTTGGTCTGAGTGTTGGCCTGAATTTACTGTTAGATAGTTTTGTATGCCCTTAGCTTCAATCAGAATGATGTACTTTATGAGTTTATTGTAAATGAATAAAGATACATATTTGATTCATGTTCCCTTGGTATGTTTCTGTGTAATACCCTTAAACTAGACACTTAATGAGACTCATGTTAGTTTAGAATGTTCACAGCCGGTGGGTCGGTCTGGGGAGACCTATCCTGACAAGGCTGACACTGTGGTGCCACCAAGTCAGTTGGGGTGGCCTGTCTCAGCTGCCAGGGTGAGACCCTAGGCACATACAGTGTAGGATTAATTGAATCTTTGAACTGGACCAGATTTCCAGTATTGCCCTGGACCTTGGAGATTGATGGGCAAAACTGGAAAGTTACACCCGACCCCTAGACTCGATTATGATACTGCACTAGGTGTCGGATTGGGCTATCTTTGATGTACCAATCAGTGAGATCCTTAGCGGGGGTCAAAACCTGGGTATGTTGGGACAGTCCGAGAATTCATCTGAGTGGGTGATCATAGTGATAGGATCAGCCCCTTTGTCGGACAAAGGTAATAATTGGGGATGCACTCTCACTGATGGAAACCAAGACTGCCGGCAGCCGATTTCAACCGTTGAGATTTGTTTTGCAAAATATATTTTATATAAGATATAAAAGTATATATATGGTTTCTAAAATGTTTGCAAAAGGTTTTAATTCCCGGGATCCATATGAGTGGAGAGTGCAACACTGTTCCTTGCAGCCGAGGGAGAGGTCCTCTCTTGTCGAGCAGTGTATGATCATTATGGGCTGAGAGGTTAAGTGTAAGACCATTGAGGATAATACCTGATGGGCTAATCTTGCATCTGCCCACAGTCCCTGGGTGTTACAAGGTGGCTTGGCCCAGGGACCTCTTAGGGTAAGTGTTGGGCCCGTAGAGCCCATTTGATGGGTTTCAAGGGGTGCATTGTCTTTAACAGTGTATTCGGCCAGGCCTTATAACAAAGGTTGGGCCGAACCCATGTGGCTGATGTGTAGATCAATGCTTGGGTCCCACGCCATACAAGGAAGCCCAATTGGGCAGCAGTTAAGAGGGTTAAGTGAGCACATAAGCTTAATGGGCCTAAAGCTCATTTCGAACTGGGCTGTTTATTTAGTTAATAAAGGGGTGAAATCTGAAGTGGATCAGCTAATAGGATTGGGCTTAGACCCTATCCACTTAGAGAGTCCAAGATCTAAATAAGATTTAGATCTGGAAACCTCCTAATCAGATTAGGAGATGGCTGATCTGGTCTCCAGATAAGATAAGGATTATCCCTTATCACTTAAAGGGACTTCTAACCCAAATATGATTTGGATTAGCAACTCCTAATCTGATTAGGAGCTGATCCCTTTAAGATTATAAAAGAAGAAGGGGGCGGCAACCTAAAAAAGATATACACACAGATCATCAGGTTTCCTTTAGTGCTGAAATCAAGAAGAGAGAATTCTGCTCCCTGCAAATACTCTCTTGCCGCCTCCCTGTTCTTGCCACCCTGTTTGCCAGTTCGATCTCCACTTGTGGGAGAAGTCAAGATTGGATCTTGACATCAGTCCTTTGAGAAAGGATTGAAAGGAAGCTGTGCTCACGTACCATCTTGCTGATTCTTGCGAAGGACAGAGTTCTTGGAGAAGAACACTGCTGACTCTGCTCCACCTGCACTGCGCCATCTTCAGTAGGAGCAGTCTTTGGATCCTTCCTTGGGCGTGAACACCTTCGTTGGGAGATATTACTTCTCCGTATCAGGTATAATCCTTCCCACTCCTTTTTGGTTCAGATCTGGTTCAGTTTATGGTTCAAGATTGATCCTTGAAAATATGATTTTCTAAATAGGGAATACGATTTCCAGTTGAAGGGAGAGAAAAATTTTTGAAATTCGCCCCTTATTCCGCAATCTTTGGGCGTCCATAGGATGGATCTCTCATCCCTTCATTTACACGATGCAACAGGGGAACTGAGATTGAACTTGAGAGATCGCTGAAGAAAGGGATTTCCACCGTGAAGTTCGATTGAAAATGAACAGAAAAGTCTCAGATGATTGCTACCATGGTCGACTCTGGTCTGATTCTAACTCTGATTCGATCAACGCCATTGAGAGATCTCCATAAACGCCGCCATGAACCAATTGTCTTCTAATAACTCGAAGCTTGATGGTAAGAACAATGGGGAATAGAGGGAAGTCCGGTTGCCACTGATCATGTGTGAATGAAATTGCTGTGACTAATCGCAGTGGAAAAAAATGATGCCGCTAATCCACCGCTAGCGAGAGGTAGAAACCGCCGCTCCGCTAGTTCGAGGGGAGAAGAGGATGAACAGTAGAAGTGTTCGAAGAGTAAGGGAGTTGGCGAGTAGCTGGGGAAATCTAAAAATGTTGCAAGACAATAGTATGAATAATGTAGGGTGAGAGGAAATCCCAAAATGATGAGAAATCACCGAAAATATGAAGAACAGACTTGGCACCACCACTGGGTTCCTTGTTCACGTTGGGGAAGACGATGAACAGAAACCATGAGTGGCATGTTATCGATTTGGGGAAGTGACACTAGTAAAAAGGAAGAGGGAGAGAAAGATGGGAGAAAACGACGAGAGATAAGGGGATTGGAGGTGGAGAAGGTTGCCGTCGTCGCCGCTATGTGTCTAGTGGAAGAGAAGATGAATAGTGGTGAACAGTGTCCCCCCGAATTGATTTCGGCCCCTCGTCAAAAGACCTGTTCATGGCCGGGCCAGGCCGGGCTTTTACTCTTCATAAACGGGATTTTGTTAGGCCTAAGCCCGAGCCAGGCCCGACCAATGGGCCTACAACTTGGGCCCGAGCCCTGTCTTAATAAAAAGCCCGAAGCCCGACCTAACAGAAAGATGGTTGTCGGTGCTGAGTTCGCGTGACTGTGTTTTCCGGTGCTGAGTTCGTAATGATAAAGCTAAGTTGAGATTTTGACAGTGAAAAGGAAAAGTGATTTCGCGAGTGAGAGAGAGAGAGAGAGAGAGAGAGGACTCACCGCCACCACCGATGCCTGTGTTTGCCACCTCGCCGGTGCCTGAGTTCACATCTGAGATTCTGAGAGAGAAGGAGAAGTGAGAAGAGGAATGAGAGAGAGAGAGAGAGAGAAAGAGAGAGAGAGAGAAAGAGAGAGAAAGAGAGAGAAAGAGAGAGAGAGAGAGAGAGAGAAAGGACTCACCGCCAGTCCGTCGGAGTTCACTGGTTGCGCGGGTGAGTGTTCGTTGGTTCTGCCTGCCTGAGAGTGTGAGGTTGTGACTGTGAAAACTGAGAAGAGAGAACTTAGGTTCGCTAAGACTAAGAGAAAGAGATGAGTGAGAAGAGAGGGGTTAGGATATTTAGGGTTAGGGTTTTTGGTTTAACTTAAAGGTCGGGCCGGGCTATTTTGACAAATCTCGAGCCCGACTTGAAATAATTTCGAGCCGAGCTTTTAGGCTGGAGGTCAAGCCTGTGGGCTCAAATTTGTGTTCGAGCCAATCTGGGGGCTAGGCTGGTCCATTGGGCTACCCGACCCATGAACAGGTCTAGTCATCAGAGACCAAATCAGCCCCCCCCACAAGATTGCCCACCCCCCACCACAATGTCCCACAGCACATCCCCGCCATGTATTGGGAACATCTCCCAATGATAATACCAAAAATGATGATGTCATCATCAGGGAGATGTTCCCAATACATGGCGGTGATGTGTTGTGGGACATTGTGGGTGGCTAATTTGAACTCCATCATCAGAGCGATTGCTTGATTTTATAAAGGGGGCGATGGCAAGTTCATAATTTCTAGGAAATCGAAAGGTAGTTTTTGGTAATTTCATGAACTTGGGTCAACGTCAGTCTAGGGTGGTCAAACCAGGGTTTTGGTCCAATAAGGAGGGGTTTAGGTCAAAATGTGGAGGGTTGATATGGGTCTGACCGTAGAGAGGGTTTTGTGTGTATGAGTTAGTGAAATCGGCCAAAACGGAATATTTTTTTATGAATGGGCAAACATGGGTATTTTGGGCTGAAATTTGGTAGGATGGGGTTTTTGGACACGCTGAGTTGATTGGTGGTGTCGGATTGGATCAAGTGGGCTCGGATCTGGCATATCTAGAAAAGGGCATGATTTGATTTATTTGGGGCCTTAAATTGGAGTCTAGGTGCGATGGAGGGGTAAACAAAGGTATTTCGAGCTAAAGTTTTACATGTGGGTATTTTAAAGTATCCGAGACTTGGTGGTAATGTCTGATCGTTCTAGGAGGGACCAGATCATGGGAAATTGGGTCAACGATAAGGTCTAGAACGAAATCTTGGTTTGTTGGAAGGGTAAACGGGAGAATCTTGGGTTGAAATTTTATGCGTAGGTGTTTTAGTATGTCTAGGGCTCAAATGTATGGTCTAATTGGCTCAGATATGTTGAGATCAAGGGAGTTTGGGTTGAGGTGGTGTCTGATCTAGGGTTGAGGTGTAAATGAGGGTTGTTCGAGGTCATCAGATTGGTATCAGGCAGGCTTACGATGGATTTGAGGGTTCTTGGATTGAAAGTTGGGCTTTTTGGGTATTTGGACGTTTCGGAGAGACTAGAAGGGTCTAATTGGGAGTTCAAAGTCAATTGGGTTTCAGGCGATAGACCTAACAAAAATGGAGTGCTGAAAACATTGTTTATTCAGATTTATGGGGATCATCCTTAGTAGTTTCTCATTCTGGTTATCAATATTATGTCACTTTTGGTGATTCGTTCAGTTAGTTCACATGGATATTTCCAATTGTTCATATGAGTGATGTGCCTTTACTGTTTATTATATTTCTCAATCAAGTTGAGCGTTTATTCAACTGCAAACTTAAAATTTTCCAAACTAATGGAGGGTCTGAATACAAATGCCTAAAACCATTCTTTGAAGAGCATGGCATGATACATCACACCTCATGCCCACACACCTCTAAACAAAATAGATTTGCTGAATGCAAGCACAAATATATTGTTGAAACTGGATTAGCTTTATTAGCTCATGCATCCATTCCCAAATGATACTAGGTATGAGGCATTTCACATTGTAGTTCATTTAATTAATCACATGCCAACTAAGGTTCTTAACTTTCAGTTTCCATGGGAATGCCTCTTCCAACGGAATCTAGATTTCCTCTTATTGAAAATTTTCATATGTGAGTGTTTTCCCTACACCTGACCTTACAACTCTCATAAACTGGAGTTCCGAAGCACTCCCTATTTCTTCCTTGGTTACTATGATAACTTCAAAGGGTTCAAGTGCTTTCATAGTCCCACCAGCAAGCTTTACATCTCTCAGCATGTCGTTTTTAAAGAAGAAAATTTTTCCATTTCCACACACTTCATCCCCAACATCATACTCACCCTCGCTACTACAATCTCTTGTTGAACCACCTCTTATAGTGCCTCCTTCTATTCGACACCCTGATCCATCTGAATTGTTACCTACTCCCTTAACCGAACCATCTCCATTGGAAGCACTACCATCTAACTAAGGTGCACAATACATAGTAAAACCACTTCTCTCACATTAAATCACATATCTAAGGTATATTCTCTCATTAAATAAGTCCTATATTTAAGATATATTTTCTCTTCATTAAATTCTACTAATTAAATATACAACATTAATTTTAATATCATAAGAAAAAATATTTTAAAAAGTAATTTGAAAACAAAACCATTTTCTTCCCTCTAGTAGTGAATAGGCAATTCAACCATTTGGGTCAAAAGGGTTAACCAAAAATGCCATAATTAAATAATAAAAATTAAAAATACAAAAAATATGAAAATACGAAAAAATGAAATGACCATTTCTCTAATATTATATATTCATTATAAAAAAGAAAAATAAATATTATATGTAAGAAGTATTTTTATTAATGATGAAAATAGAATGTCAACCCTAAACTCAACCTAAAAATGAAATGAATAACCAAATAATAAAAATTTTAAAAATAGAAAATACAAAGAATCAAAAAATAAAGAAAAAATAGAAAAAATGGGCACTTATTTGATGTTATAAATTTATAAAAGATAAAATATTGGTTACATTTCTAATATTATACATACATGATACATAACAATTAATCTTATCAATGATGAAAATTATGTCAAACTAAGAACATAAAATATTGGACACGTCTCCAATATTATATTGTAATTATATCAAACAAAACTTAAGTATGACAAACAAAATAATATTTATATAGTATAGAATTAATAAATATATAAAAAGAAAAGCTACTTTCCTATCTAGATGATGGGTCAATGATCCAACCTTTTGAGTCAACTCATGATGTCATAATTGAATAATAAATATTTAAGAAAGATGGAACACAAAAAATGAAAAAAGTATAGAATTTTGTTGAAAGCATTTGAGAACATTTCTAATGTTATATATATTCATCGTATTAAATAAAAATAAATAAATATTTTTATTAATTTTGAAAATGGAATACAAACTTTAACAAAATAATAATAATAATAATAATAATAATAATAATAATAATAATAATAATTGTTATTATAATTCAAAATTTTCATGTGCAAACGTACGTGTACATTTACTAGCTAGTATCAAACAAAAGTAGAAAATCACATATTCTCAATTTACAAAGCTTTGAGTCCATTATATATTTGGCTATACCTATACAAAGTAGCAATGGAGTTTAAAGGTTCAAACCAAGCATATTAAATGATGATTCATTAAAAACAATAGTGAAAGTAGGTAGTAGAGAAACCAAATGAAAGTGGGAAAGCCATGGCTATGGAGAAGGGGCTACATTAATTATATTATTCAAACCCAAGAGAAAAGATGAAGCTTGGGAGATGGAGTCGATCCATTAGCAGCTTTATTAATTTCTTGCAGCAGTTGTCTAATTCCTGGGGAAGATTGCGAAGTAGGTCTGGATGATGGTGAGAATGGTAATAAATATTGCACCAAAGAATGCAATCATGGTCCAAGGGGTACTGAAATGTTTGCGGTAAATTTCAGCAAACCGAACCCTCCAATAGTGTTGAATATACATTTTAAGATCCTTGGTAACATGTGAAAAGTCGTTAGAATCCACCACCTCCATGGCTAAATGGTTGATCAGTTCAGCCGCTTCTTCATCCTTACTGAGAGAATTGAGGAGTACACCGTCTGATCTCAGTACTCTCACATCACTAGCCTGATCAATGAGTGAGTCTAAGAAACAGATAAAAGAAGCTACCTTTGAATCACCCTGCAGAGAAGTTATTTCATAGGCTAACAAATTCAGAAACAAAGGCCTGGTTGAGTGATCAATGACAATCGGAGGAAGTGTCAAATCTCCAAAGATAAGGCCCCGCTGGAAACGGATACTGTTCAAATTAAACGATTTGCTCTTCTTGAAATTTATTCCTACCTCTTTAAGCTCGTCTGCGGAACGGATTGAATGCCAAAGAATATGCTCCTCATCTGTGTTATGGGCTGCCGGAAAGCAGTCCCAGAAATATACGAGCAAGTATTTAAAATCAAATCTGGATTGATATTTGTCACCTTCATCGACAACAAGTTTTTTCCGAAAAAGATCAAGGAGATGCTCAATGAACTTGTCATTCTTCTGGTGCTTTTGACGGCCACTAGAGCCGAAACAGATGAGTTTGTCAATGAACTTGTCAAAAATTCCATCTTGTGCATCTTTGGGGAATGCTTCCTTCATCAGTTCATCGAGGAAAAAATAAGGAAGTTGGTTCTCCAATAGAAACAAGTCAGTCCCTATGGAAAGCAAATCTTCGTTTTTCACCTCCCAGTTCTTGAGCTTATTATGAGTCACACAATGAATGAAATAGACCACGAAACAGCCATCCAAGAAAATGGCATGATTGAATTCTTCGTCATCCGTAAACTTCTCCGGCAAAAGACTCTCGTCGTAGCTCTTCTTTACACCCGTTGCTTTCATTTTGACATTCTGGTATAAATTATCTATATCACCTGTTGAAACCTGTGTTGATGTCTGCGTCTGACCTTCCAACATTCTTCTCTCTGAAACTAACATCTTTGCTATTTTTCTCTTCAGCTTCTCCATTTCCTCCAACCTAGCATTTCCATGGTGATAAGGGCCGATGGAGACCACCTGGGGATCGTAGAATATGCTGTTACCTTCCACCCGTTTCAATTTTTCCGGAACCTTTGGAAACTTTGTCTTAGATTTACCATTTTCTAACTCCGGGTTCTGTATGGATAATAGCCAGTCATTATGGTTTATATTCTCGGCCATTAAGATGTAGAAATAGATGTCAGGTTGAACAGATCTTCTGAGATCGATCACAGCACTCCTCTTCTCAGCTGCTGCTCTATGGAAGAAACTTTATTGGTTTTCCCTACATTAATTAGTCTAAACAATGCATTAGAACTGGGAACTATGCTTGCGAGCCATGCCAGCAGGGTTAAGCGAATTGAACTGGGTCTACCAACATTCAATTATTCAGATTCAAATCGAATTTTTTGGGCTCTACCCCAACTCGAATCTTTATGACTAGTGATCATACAGCATTCAAACCTACCCCTACAGATCATATTGATTTTATGTGAATATTATTCAATTATGTGATATTACTCGATTATTGTAACAAATTAAATGGGTTGAATCCTTTTTTTTTTCCAGTTATAAACTGATCAAATTCAGATCACCTGTGAATTGAATTTGGACTAATGGATTCCATTTGTAGTAAGGGATGTCAACTATATGGGATTGGCTGAATCTGAACCCAACCTGAAATATAATTGCTTCAACTCAAACCCAATCCCACCCAAAGGGGGAGTACCGAACCCATTACATCTATACTTAAACCATTTATATATAAATACTTAAATGCTACAATGTCAAACAGGTTGGGTTTAATATAGATTCACCTCAACCTGAACCCAACCCAAAACTCGATTAAGGCTCTCCTGATCCAAACCCTCGATGGGATCGGGTCAATGTGGATCTACTAAAATCCCAATGTATCAATGCATAAGTGTTTGAAGAAAGAAAACCAATTGATGTGATGTCTTCAATTTAATTCAAAAGATCGTTTTCCTTCCATATTTTGTCATAGAGAACAAGGATTGCCAGTTTTCAATCCATATGATTGCTTGTAAAACTTTATTTTAAAACTCATCAAAACTAGAATTTTACTCAAGACGTGGTTTTCCTTCCACGTTCACCAAAAATCCAAAACTCGACTGCTTTTTAACAAAGCGAGTTGAGTCCACTCAGATGTCGAGTTGACTCAATGAGTGTAGTACTATATATATTGGTTATCTGGGATACAGAAAGGTTTACATTTAATTACCATGACCCTGCAGAACCATATGTCGAAAAATGGTTGAGTTTCTTCCTTTGATTTGTATATAAATATAGCAATGGATTCTTATGTTTTGCTTCCTATAAGATACAACCATACAGCAATGGATTTGTTTGTGGTGTAAATCTGAATCGGATAGGTTCAGTTTTGCATCTAAAAAATTCATTAACTGATGCAAAATTTTCAACACCTTCCTACCTCAATTCTCTCTCATTAGTTTTGGCTTTTGATATTGGTACAATGTATCTTCTACCAATAGGACTGTGCCTTAAATGAATCACAGTGTATTTAATCATAAGGAATGACTCTGCTGAAGGAATTGTGAAGTACAATATATAAAGGGCTATATTGTACAGTGCTTATGTTATAGTAATGTTGAGGATTTTATTTCCCTTTTTTTTTGCTTTATGAGCCCGTCTACAGAAAAGAAACTACAAATTTTTCTTTTTCTCTGGCCAACAGCTACAAGTGATGAAACTATACTTAGCATTGTATTACGATAGTTAAAGATCACAAGTTTCTCTATGCACAGTGTATAAAAAAGTGTAGTGTGCTGTAGCAAAAGTAGAACCAACAAAAATAATAACTAAAAGGGTATCCAAATGTTAGACAATGTATGCCCTTAGCTCCAACCAGAATGATGTATTTTATGACATTTAATGTAAATGAATAAAGTATATATTTGATTCATGTTATTATAGTGTGTTTCTGTGTAATACCCTTAAACTAGATACATATTAGACTTGTGTTAGTTTAGAATCTTCACAGCTGTTGGATAGATCTAGAGAGATTTATCCTGCCAAGGTTGACACTGATGTGCCACCAAGTTGGTTGGGGTGGCTTGTCTCAACTGCTAGGGTGAGACTTGAGGTACATGCAGTGTGTGTTTTCTTGAAACCCTGAACCGGACCAAAATTCCAGTATTGCCCTGGACCTTAGAGATTGATGGGCAAAACTGTAATGTTACACCTGACCCCTAGACTCGATTATGATACTATACTAGGTGTCAGATTGGGTTGTCTTTGATATGCCAATCAGTGAGATCCTTAGAGGGGGTCAAAACCTAGGTATGTTGGGACAGTCCGAGAATTCATCTGAGTGGGTGATCATAGTAACAGGATCAGCCCCTTTGTCGGACAAAGTGAACGATCGAGAATGCACTCTCTCTGATGGAAACCAAAGCTGTCGGTAACCAATTTCAACCGTTGAAATTTGTTTTGCAAAATATATTTATATAAAGATATACATATATATATATATATATATATATATTATGGTTTCAAAATGTTTGCAAAATGTTATAAATCCCGGGATCCATGTGAGTAGAGAGTGCAGCAATGTTTCTTGCAGCCGAGGGAGAGGTCCTCTCTTGTCGAACAGTGTTTGACCATTATGGGCTGAGAGGTTAACTGTAAGACCATTGAGGGTAATACCTGATGGGCTAATCTTGCATTTGCCCACAGTCCTTGATTTTTTATAAGGTGGCTTGACCCAATGACCATTTAGTGTAAATGTTGGGCCCATTAAGAGCCCATGGTGATGGGTCAGGGGTTCATTGTCACCTACAGTGATTTCGGCCAGGCCTTGTAACAGAGGCTAAGCTAAATCCATGTGGTTGATGTGTAGATCAATGTTTGGGTCCCACGCCATATAAGGACATCCAATTGGGCAGCAGTTTGGAGGATAAGTGAGCACATAGACTTAATGGGCCTAAAGCCCAATTCGAACTGATTTAATTAGATTAATTAAAGAGGGGCAGTTCTGGGATTTAGATCAGTAGATAGGATAAGGGATTGTCCCTATTCACTTAGAGAGTCCAGATCCAAATAATGATTTGGATCAGGAAACTCCTAATTAGATTAGAATGGCTGATCTTTATCTGCAGATAAGATAAGGGATTATCCTTATTTATTAAAGAGAGTCCAGATCCAAATACAAGATTTGGATTAGGAAACTCCTAATGGGATTAGGAGAACCTCTCTTTAAGGCTATAAATAGAAGAGGAGGGCGAACCCCAATTCACCCAATCAGATTACTGATACAGGAGGGAAGACAGCTGCAGTTGGACTGACGCCATCTTCTGCTCTTGCCTTCTCCTATTGCTGCTGCCATTGCCAGTTCGATCTCCACCTGTAGGAGCGATCAAGAAAGGTTCTTGATATTAGTTTTTGGAGAAAAACTGATCTGAAGTCGTGCTCACTCGCCCTCCATCAGATTTTTGGTGAAGAATCAGGTTCTTGTTGAAGGACCACCCTACTGATTCTACTCTACCCTACACTATGTCATTTTCAGTGGGAGCAGTCTTTGGAGATCTCCTTGGGCGTGAACACCTTCATTGGGAGTTACTACTACTCTGTATCAGGTATATCCCTCTCCTACCTTTTGGTTTCAGATCTGGTTTGATTTAGGGTTCAAGATTGATCATTGAAAATGTAGTTTTCTAAAATAGGAAATGCGATTCGCAAATGGGAGAGAGAAAAATTTTTGAAATTTCGCCCAACCTACCTACAGGGTTTGGCTATCCATATGATGGATATCTCATCCATTCACCAAATTGGGTCAATTTTCACCCATTTCATCCAGTGGAGGAATCCTATAATAATAACAACTAAAAAGGTTTCCAAATTGGATCAATTTTCACCCATTTCAGCCTATGGTGGAATCCTACTGCTGATAACAGTATATCAGATGGGTTAACCTCTAGATTGATCCCTTGCCCAGATCAACCTTATTACAATGGTTTTCCTAATTTGTGCAATGAACCATTAGGAGTTAATTTTCCAAGTTAAAAATGTTCGTTAAGCAACCCAACTAGCAGACTGATCCAACAGAAATATGATAACAATAATAAGGAGAGGACTAGCTACTGATCTATCAGAAAAGAAGACAAAAATGATGAACCAGATAATTTTGATGGTTGAGAGGTCATCAAGAGGCTTCACTAATATAATTTATCTTGAATGGTCAATCCAAAGGTTTCCCTCTCAGATGGGGCAGTTTGGATGGCCACAATATCGGTCTCTCAACCTGACAAAAATAAGGTAACTTTAATTGCATATAGAACAAAAATACACTAGATCCAATTAAGAAACCATTTACATAATAATAATTAAGGAGATAATTAATGAGAAAAGTAAGGCAAGAGTGGAAGAGAAAGAACCCTTTGTAATAATAGCGCAATTCTATAATATAAAAACCAAACCAAACTGAGAGTGGGGAAGAAAGAGAAATATTGGAAACAACTCACATATTATCATTTAGATGATGCCCTCCGAAGTTGCCCTTAATACCTTGTAATCAGCTGTCTTTCCCTCCACCCTCAAAAGTACCAATTGGCAAAGGGTTTTATAGACAACGGCATGTACAAGTGCCAGAACAAACTAAGACTAATGATGCTTGTGCAACACTTTGAATGATCCTAAGAGGAGTAAAGTACTATGTAGAATTTGAATTGAGTGCTAAGTAGGGAAAGACCTAATATATATAAAGACACCAAGACTGTAGAATTTGAATTAACTGAATTAAGGATAACAAAACAGTTCATTAATTTATATATAGCTTATTATTAGTAAAGAGTACAGTACTTGGATTGAATGAATTAAACATGGTATTAGAAGTTTAGAAACATTACTGTAGTAGCAATGGGATCAAAAGGAAAATTATGTATTTATTTATATAAACAAAGAAAATTATGCATTTTATTCTCTCAATCTAGCGAAAGGATAGAAGTTAGTACTTACATAGCATCCTATCTTATCTTATCATTCTAAAGCATCTTCTTTATGAGCTCAATTTTCTTTATTCCTGTTCAATTTTAAAGCCAACTGGCTAGCGGGGACCCATGCGATGCATGGGAAAATCTAAAATATTTAATAATTTTATTTATTATTAATTAATATTAAATTAATAATCAAAATTTATTGTTAATTAATTAAAAGTATTCAAAGTTATTGTTAATATCTAAAATTTTAATAATTGTATTTTCATTTAATGTTGAGTTATAGAAAATTATTATTGTTAATTTAATATGATCAAATATTTTTTAATAAATTTAGTTTTATTAATAATTTATAGTAATTTTAATAATTGTTATTATTTTTAAACGAAATTTTGATTAATTTTAGATAAATAAAAATAATTATAAAAACTAACATTTTTATTAATTTCATTAATAATTAACAATTATATAGGAATGACAACGGGGTAGGTTCAGGGCGGGGCACCCCATCCCTGTCCCTGCCCCATAGTCAAGGCACTCTACCCCATCCCCGCCCCGTCCCCAGTGTCAGGTGGGTTCAAGTTAAGGCAACCACACCTCAATGTTGGGCGAGTTCAGGGGCAAGGCACCCCACTCCTTATCGAGGATGGGGAATCCTCGAATTTCCTCGCCTCGTCCCCAGTATTGGGCGAGTTAAAGTAGAGGTGTAAATCGGGTTGTGTTGGGCCGAGCCTTGGGCCAGGCTAGGTCGTGGACCGGGCCAAGCTATGAGAGATCCATTTTTAAAAAAATTGAAAAAGATGTTTAAATTTTATTTCATATGATTTTTATTGTATACAATTATTTATATGTACAATTAGACCTATTCATGGGCCAGGTATCCTGATGGTCCGGCTTGTCCTAACCCGTTATTTTTCAAGCATGGACAAAATTTCAGGTTGTGGGCTCGAGCTCAGGCTTTCTCAAATAAGCCCGACCCGATACTATTACATATATAAAAAAGTACTTATGTTATAATATATATATATATATATATATATATATATATATATATCGGGTTTGGCGCATTTCATGTAACAGTTTGTATGGTCCTGGCATATGGGTGTCCGATCCTTATGGACTAACTGGAAAAGTACAACCTGTAAATCCCGCGTGGGGTGTGAAAGGTTTTGATCCATTTGTTCTGGGAGGAATAGCCTCTCATCATATTGGAGCAGGGACATTGGGCATATTAGCGGGTCTATTCCATCTTAGTGTCCGCCCGCCTCAACGTCTATATAAAGGATTACATATGGGCAATATTGGAACTGTCCTTTCCAGTAGTATTGTTGCTGTCTTTTTTGCAGCTTTTGTTGTTGCTGGAACTATGTGGTATGGTTCAGCAACTACCCCAATCGAATTATTTGGTCCCACTTATTATCAATGGGATCAGGGATACTTCCAGCAAGAAATATACCAAAGATGCTTCCTAAATTATTATAAGGGCTAGGGCTCAAGCTTAATATCTAGGCCCGGTGGTCGGGCCGAGTGCGCTCAGGCACATGCTTGCATATTTTCTATTGATAAAGAGACCCGTGTTAATTATAAAACTATAACTTTTTACAAATTAAATTTTTTATTTAATTCTAGTTTAGTATAAAAATACATAACATTTCTATATATATATTAATATAAAATTTGTTATTTAAATATTATATAATAATATTTACCATATATGCATATAACTTCTAAGTTGAGCTTATTAGGGGTTGTTTAGTTTGGGCCCTATCCGCTAAAGCCATCATTGGACTCCAAAAGTTTGATACCCAATTAGACTTCAGATCAGATTATCCCAAATAGTTGCTTGAGTCTTCAAATTTATATATCTAATCGGGTTAGGTTAAGTTATAAACAATTTGTTACTTTTTATTATTAATTATTAAAATATTGTTAGCTATTAAAAAATTATAATTATTAAATTACTATATTTATTTAAAATACAGTAATTTCTGAAAATTATCATATTTTCATAAATATTGCTAATTTCTTGGATAAAACTAATTAAATGTAATTTTCTACTATTTATAGCTTAAATTATAATTACTCTTGATTATAGTTTAAAAATAACTAGTGTTAACTATATTACTATTAATAATTAAAATACATTATTTTTTCATTACTATTCAGTATTTTTTCAATAAAATACAATTAATTTAATTTTTTAATTATTTTTAGTATTTTAATTAAGCTTTACATTTTTCAGATTTTTAATTAATTTTTGGTGTTTTTTCATTATTATTTAGTAATTTTTGGATATACGTATTTTTTAATAATTTTCAATATTTTCATAATTTAAATAACTAAATAAATACCATAGTTAATAAAAAAAATATAGCTAATTTTCAATATTTTTCAATAATTTCTAGCCTGGGTATTTTTTAATAGTTTTTTTTTATTTGTTAATAATAAAATACTATTAATTGTACTTTTTAATTATTTTCAGTGAATACCCTTATTAATATAAAATATTTTTAATTATTTTTTGTGTTTTAATTATGTTTAGGATTTTCAGAATTTTTCAGATTTTTAATTAATTGTTGGTATTTTAAAACTATCAATTAATATTTTTTGTTAGTGTTTATTATGGTCTCAACTCATAAGTTATCTAATAATTTTATTAAAGCTTTCAATTAATATTTTTATATTTAAATTTCTTATTTTGATTAGCGTTTATTAAGTTTGATTATTAAGTGAATTGAAACATATTTTTAATATTTACTAAGTTTTGTTAATATTTATTTTTAGTAAAAGTCTAGTGGATTTTTTAAATTAATAATTTTTTGATTGTTTAACCTCAACCTATTTATATTATTTGATTTATACCATGGTTTTCAAAACTGGACCAGACCGGGAAAATCGGGAACCGGTTAGGTGACCAGTTTCATTTTACCCAAGAATCGTTATTTCGACAAAAACCGTTGATTTAGCCAGCAAACCACTGACTCGGGTGGTCAAACCATTTGAATCATCCAACGGTTTTGGCCACTTTTTATTTATTCTATTTTTTGTTAGAATGGGCCATCCGTTCAGTTCGAACGGTCAGACCGTTCGACCCAGGAGCCAGACCTCTGACCGGTTCGTTGTCCAGTTCAATTTTGAAAACCTTGATTTATATTATTACTATTATCTCTCTCTCCCCCCCCCCCCCCTCTCTCTCTCTCTCTTTCAAATGTAATAATTACATGCATTAAAATAATAGGCCTTGGAAAATCCAAGGTCTCTCTCTCTCTCTCTCAAATATAATTTTTAAATGTAATAACATGCATTAAAGTAAGAGGCCTTGGAAAACCCAAAGGTCTCTCTCTAATAGTGTGCAGCTTTATTAATCTCATCAAGATAAACAATTATTACTATTTTATATTTTTAAAATAAAAGAAAATAAGAAAAAATGAAAAAAATGGAGAAAATAGATAAATAGCTTCTCAAAGGAAAGGGTGCCAACGTGGACAAACCAATTTTAATATATAGAGATAGATAGATAGATATAGATTAATTACTTCTAACTTTAGGGTGTATTTGGTTCAAGCCTTCGAGGGAATAGAAGCTTAGCATTGGAATCAGAATGGTCCACTCCGATTCCTGTCGTTTGGTTGAGAGGAATGGGAATCCCATTCCCATTCTAGGCGGAATGGGATTTCCCGATATGGGGGAATGGCCATTTCCGACGCCTCTCCAGGGAATGCAATTCCCATTCCTGTCCATTTATTTATTTATTTATTTATTGACAAAAAACACTAATGCTCAAATATCCAACCCTTAATCATCTGAAGTTTGACGTCAGTGTGATCAATTACCAGAGATGGTCTTGTAATTACCAGACCCATCGGCGGCAACCACCACATCAGCTTGTGAGGCTGTCCCATATGACTGAAGAAGCTTCCTGTCAACAGCGGAGACCTGCCATGCTGGGAAGCTATCAGCCATGTTTGAGAATCTGACCACTGTTTAATAATGGATGTGTTGTATTAACGGAGCATTCCAGAGTCATTAGCAGAGAGACTGTTGAATGTTGTCATGTCTGACGTTCACTCAAACCAGTTTAAATCTTTTCCTAAAATTATGAAGAATTTTTTGGTGGGTCATTTCTTCTTTTTCTTCTTCTTTTTCCTCTAGTTTGGGGTTCTTTCAACTGGGGGTTCTTTCCCTAAAATTATGAAGAATTGGTTGTTTCTTCACTTCTACCATTGAGGTTTTTTTAACAGGGGTAAAATTATGAAGAATTTAGGATGATTCCAATTCCAGCTTCTGGTTGAACCAAATAGTAATAATCAGAATTTGATTCTGTTTCCTGACTGAACCAAACAGATGCGAGGAATAGGTGATTCCGATTTTGATTCCGGTCTTGCCTGCGAACCAAACAGACCCTTAGTTCTTGAAGCATGATAAGGTTTCTATGATGTTCTTAATCATTATTTTATATAATTTGCAAGAAATTTCATAAACTATTTTCCAACATGGAGATCTTATCGAGTTGTCTAATTTTACAATAGTGTCCACCAAAAATATGATTTTAATTCTAAATTACTATAAAAAGTGGAAATGCCCTATACTTTTATGGGCATGACTCAAATACCCCTGTTTTTGAAGTTGGTCCATCTTCACTGTAAGGGTAGAAAACATAATTTGAATTAGTATTTTTTTATAGATCATAAACTCTCGTTAACTTTTATATTTAAGGTATTAAGTCCCATTCACAATCATAAAAAATCTCATTTCTGTCATTAACTCCTATTTTTAAGGCTGTTTTGTTTCTCACCACTAAATTCCATCAATTATTAATTAATTCTATACCCCATAATTTTAATATTATAATTTTACCAAAAAAAAACAATGGTACATATAAAAACCATATTTAGAAGAATTAATATCTAAATTATAATCCCACTGACCAAGCAAATTAATGGTTCAACAGTTCAATCTTCTAGGTCATCAAATCATTGATTGAGCGTGGACATATGGGAAATTGGCTCACTTCATAACTGAAAATCTGAAATAAGGAATTGCCATATGCACCGATCATATGCACCAACTTAGGATGAAAGTGATTGCAATGCTTAAATAAGATTGTCTAGTTAACATAGGGAAGAAAGAGTAAAGGTGTTAAGGCACCCCCTTTCTTTGCTAAACGTGAATGCATTAAATTCCCAAATCAGTAAGGGCAAAATTAATTAATGAAATTAAGTTGAAAATCATACCAAATTTTGCTAGGTATGTGTCAAAATGAGGAAATTTCTCAAATTATTCAAATCTTAGTTCTTAGTTGAAAACCCTTAGAGGAACAAAGAAGTAGAGGAATAGATGCCATCCTTCCTTTCTATCCAAGATTCCCAACATATTAATTAATGAGATCTAAGAAAATTGAATACCAAGAGAACCTCCACGTTAGAAAGATATATATATATATAGTATATACTGTCTAACCACCATGATCTATTGATTGAGTCAAAGGGTTCAGCAGTTCAAACAAGTGGATCAATGGGTTGTTTCCCAAGTTAATTTTTTATTTTTTTTATGTTTTTTGTATAAGTACATGATTAAAGGATAAAAAAACCCAAAAAAACTTGCTCGTTGACCTCTAGAAAAATATATTGGTTCTTTTAGGGTCGTGAATGGAAGTCCAATACGCAATTTGACTTCGAATCCAATTATCTTGGATTTAGAAGTCATAACTTGCATCCAGTTTATATAATCAAATTAAATGTGAATTTAACTCTATTAAAATCTAAGTTTGATAAAAATTATTATTTTATATATGTATATAGTATAATTATGTATATATTAAGATATTATATATAATTATATAAAATTTATAACTGATAAATTTATTTATTTTTATATTTTTATATGATGATGTCCAATCTAAGGTGTCTTGTATCAAGATCGCAGTCAGATAATCCTACCAACTGGCGAAGCCGAAGTGAAAAAACGAAGTTGTGCAACAAGATCTAAAACAAGAAAGTTATCAAAGGCCCGAGGAATTGGTTGGGCTGAGCAGTTGAGAGAAACGTGCTGGTCCGAGTAGAGGCAGAGTAATAATGTAGAGGCTGAAGAGTCCAAAGTCCCTTACCTTGAGCGGGAGTTATCTATTTATAGCCGAGGATCCATGTCCTACTCGGATGAGGTTTATGGGGTTGTCGGGGATGAGGTTGTCTGTCGAGGTCTTCAAGATAAGTCCTAATCCCTGGCAAAGCTGTCCTCCTTATCTGTATAGGGCTCTCCTTTCTTGGTTGCACTTATCCATCCTACGTGGTGCTGACATGGCTGAAGGGATAAGATGGCCGCGGAGGTGACACGTGGCACCCAGGGCCAACTCAACCATAACCCAAACACCACTCCCCCAGTTCTGAAGTCGAGGAGCGTAGTGCTCAGCTGTGGCGTGGCAAGAAAGAGTTCCGAGGTCTTCAGATGAGGAACTCTTTGAAGTGTATTTTTCCGAGCAAGATGACCTAGGGTGCAACTGGTTTGAGTGAACTGGCCGGTTTGACGTCCATACCATTTCTGAGACAGGCCAGTAGGAGTGTCATTTTGCTTCCCCAAGGCTACACACATATGAAGGGCGGTGGCACCGTTTCGTCTTCCCAAGTTGTCAGAGGGCGATGTCTGATCTACGCTGTTGATTTGCCTTGATTTGGATCACTGGGAACCCTATAAAAGGGGAGTGAAGGGCATTTTCACTTTTCCATTTGCGAAGGGAGTCCTTATAGAGCTCAACGAGAAGTAGTCTTTGGCTCAGTTGGTGCTTCAGTCCTACGGTCTAAACTTTTCGTTGTTTACCTGGTAAGATGTCTTCTTCCTTGTCCACTGACTCTTCTTGCTCGTCATCTTCCTTTCCTTTGTCCAGTAGTGAGTTCGAGCTGAGGTCTCTTGCTGAGACAACTGTGCTTACTATTCATGAGGCCGACGGATAGGGAAGCCATGGTCTGGGGGACCGAGGCCGAGGTCGAGGTAGTATTTGAGGAGGGGTAGTATCCGAGGCCGAGGAGGCCAAGGAGCCATGGTCTACTCTATATCATTTGACTCCTAGGGACTTGGCCTAAATTAGGGCTCTGTACTATATACCTGAAGAGTACGAACTATGGTGTCTAGGCGTCAGTGAGAGAGCCACGTTGGCTCGGCCAAGCGAGCTTTGTGTATACGAGCATAGCTTGATGTCTAGGTTGAGGTTTCCTTTAAGCAAGGGAATCATCGTGGTGTTTAGGTGGTTCTAGGTCCTACCTGTTCAATTGATGTTGAAATCCTTTAGGTACATAGTAAGTCTTCTGTGTTATTGCTCAGCCCACGGCCTAGAGATTACCCAGCCGATGTTTGTCTATTTCCTACAATTAAAGTATAACCAGTAGGGGTATTACTACTTCTCGGCTTGATAGCATAACAAGGTGCTTGTCGTGGCCCCGTCTTCAGTGAAGTTCTGGAAGGAGAAGTTCTTCTTTGTGCATTGCTCTGAAGGCTGGTTGCTCCCTACTGAGCTCCAAAAGCCGAGGACTAAGGTGAAGGTGCCAAGCGCGACTAAGCTAACCAAGGAGGAGAAGGCATCAATTAGGTTGGTTGAGAAGATTGACGTGATGGAGTGCACATCCTTCTCAATGTTAATCCACACTAGGTTGATGAGTGAAACTAGTATGTATGACGTGTTGATCTTTTTTGGACTTTCTTTTATTTTCGAGCTCTGTACTTGGTGACTGACTTGGTGTTTGTCTTGCACAGATGTTGAAATGGCTAGTAGCAAGGATGTAGCTCGCCGCATGAGGGTCGTGGCAGAGAGAGCGTGGTCTGGAAGGGTCCAGGGTACACAACCCCAAGTCATTGAGCCGCAACTAAGGTCTATGGAGCACACGCCTCGGCAACCGAAGAGGCCAAGGCAAACTGAAGAAGTGGTGGTGGTCGACCCGGAGGAGGGTGCTTGGGCCAATCATTCCTCGCCTTCAATGGAGAACATGTCGGAGAGCGGTGCTACCGACATCTACGTGCCGCAATAGAGGGTTCAACCCGATGATGGGCTCGAAATTGAGGGCATACCTAAGGAGCTTGTTCAGGGTCTGATGATGCCCACCATTAGGTAGGAGGTCTCCAGCACGATGAGCAGCTCCTTGGAGAGCACAACTCTGTGGTAGGCCATGGCGGTAAGTCTTCTTATTTCTTATGTTGCCTTACTTTGGTTGTTTATTGTCTTTGTTGTACTGATGGTTGGTCTTTCCTTGTAGAACACTAGCTTGGTCGTCGGTCTAGTCGACCGCCTTCAGACACTGCGGTGCCTTTATGAGGCGCAAGAATTTGAGGTTGAACAGTCTAGGTCTCGGGTTGTCGAGCTCATGGCCAAGCTTTCTGGATTAAGGCATGGCATAGATGAGTGGAATGATACCATCCGCAAACTGAAGAGTCGCGTCATTGAGCTGATGGAGGAATGGGATGCCCTGAGGAAAGAGCTCAAGGAGGCCAAAGATAAGGTCACCCTAGCAGAGGAGGAAGGGGTCGCCAAGTACAAGGCCTGAGAGGCCTACCAATTCGACTGGCCTCGGCCTTATCCCAACCGAGGTCTTGGTTAGCCGAGATCCTAGACTTTCTATCTTCGGCTTCGAGCTGGCCGAGGTGCTTCCAAGATCTCATCGTGTCAGGGATGCTCGGTGGCGCCTGGTCTTGGAGAGCTTCACGCTTTTTTTGGGCAAGTTGTGTTCCTCAGTTGGCTTTGCTCTAACGGTTCATCAGCTTGGTGTGTGGAGTTCAATGGCTGCCCACTAGCCGGCCAAGGCCTGAGCTTTGATGGCGGGCCGAGGTGCGTAATCGATGTCAAACTCACTCAGTTCCACACTCCACTTGACTAGGTTGCCAGATGCTTCCAGCCTCTACAAATCTTGTTTGAGAGGCTGGTTGGTAAGAACTCGGACGTTGTGGGCCTGGAATTATGGCCTAAGCTTTCTCTAGATTTGAATACCACGTTTCGGCCCCGGTAAGAACTTTATTGGTGTAGTAGATTAGCCTTTGTGTCCAGTCTTCTTCTTTCACCAGGACCAAGTTGACCACCTCGTCTCCAGCTGAGAGGTAGAGGAGTAATACATCTTCAGGGCTCAGCTTTTTGAGCAGAGGTGATGAACTCAAGTACCTTTTCAGCTCCTGGTTTAGGTACTTTACTTCTTGGATGAAGTTGGCATCGAGCAACTTCTACACCTCCTTGTTGATCACTTGCCACCGTTTAGAGGTGAAGCTACTCTTCTTCTACCTGGTAGGTCGGTAGCATGGCTCGGCGTTGAGGTGGTGGGTGATGACCTTGGGGTCGATCCCCAGCATGTCTGCCGCCGACCAAGCGAACACATCAGCGTTGTCCTTTAGTAACTGAATGGTATCATCCCAGAAACGATCTTCTAGGAGGGCTCCAACCTATACCATCTTCTCAGGGTCTTCTTCGAAGAGCGGCACTTGGATGAGGTCCTTAACGGTTGGTCGTGCTGTGTCCTTAGCTCATCCCTCAGGTCTATGTTCTTTGTGCTAAGGGTTTCTGTAGCATGAGGTTTTCCTTGGCAGGCTGTCATATAGCATTTCTGTGTAGTCTTCTGGTTTCCATGGGCAACTCCTACTCTGTATGGGGTCAGAAATTTGACCGCCAGATGATACATGGAAACCGAGGCCCATAGAGCATTCAAAGTTGGCCGGCCGAGGATGGCGTTGTATGGAGAGAGGACTCGGACAACGATGAAGTCAACCATCGCTGTTTGGGTGATGTCGTTGTCTCTAATGAGTAGGGGCAGTGTGATCTTCCCTTGCGGCATGAGAGAGTCGTAAAAAGTTGACTAGGGGGTGTTGATCGGGGTGAAGCGATTCCTGCTGATGCCGAGCTATTCAAAAGCTTCCTCAAAGAGTATGTTGGTGGAGCTTCTTGTGTCCACCAAGATACGTTAGACTTCGAAGTTTGCTATCTCGGCCATTATTTCAAGGGCATCATCATGCACAGCCTGAATCCCCCTGAGGTCATCCTCGACAAAGGTGATCTAATCGTCTTACCATCACCTCTTCTGCTCCCTATCTTTGACTTAATGTAGCCGTGCATATGCCTTGCAGGTTGAGCTGCTATTCCTGTCAGATGTCATTCCATCGGATATTACTATGATGACTCTGGTAGGGGGAGCTCGAGCTGTTGGTCTGTTAGGTCGACATGCTTTCTCCTTAGGCTTATGCTCCTTGACATCCATGAACCCACCAAGGTTCTCGTGTCTAACAAGGTCTTTGATGTGGTGGTGCAAATCATAGCAGTTGTCCGTCTCATGGCCGTGGTCGCGGTGGAAGTTGTAGTACTTGTCTTAGCTTCTCTTGTTGTTCTAGGACTTCATCTTCTTGGGCCAACTAACGAAGCTTTGTTCGTGGACTTGCATCAGTTTCTCAGACTGTGGTGCATTCAGGGGTATGAAATTTCTGTACATTGGCGGAAAGGCCCTCGGTCTTCGGTCGGATCTTTAGTCCTCTTGCTTGCCTTCTTGTACGTTTTGGCCTGCATTCGTCATGGTCTCTCCTCTTTCAGTCATGCTGTCCTTCCTCGTTCTTCTATTGCTCCTGCGCCTCTTCAGCATTCATGTACTTCTGGGCGTGCTTCATCAGTGCGACAATGTCTGGAGGAGGGTTCTTTAATAGTGAGAAGTTGAAGGCGGAGGAACGCAGGCCATTCATGATAAATGTGACCATCACGGACTACTTTAGGGTGCAGACTTGTAGGGCCTCGGCATTAAACCTCGCCAAGTACTCTCTAAGCGTCTCTTCCTTCCTCTGTCACACTTGCATGAGGCTGGCCAAAGTCTTCCAATGTTGTTGGTTGGCTGTGAAATGTGCCAGGAATTGGCTCTCCAACTGCGACCAAGAAGAGATGGAGCATGGAGGAAGGGAAGCATACCACATCCGGGCAACTCCTTTGAGGGTAGCGACAAAAGCTTTGCACATTAACTCCTCGAACGACCGTGCAACATCATAAGGGCTTTGAAATCTTTCACATGGTCATTGGGGTCTATGGCTCCATCGTACTTTTCAAACTGTGGAGGTCACCAGCCAGCGGGAGGGAGTTCATCCATGATTTCTTGGACAAAGATGGCCTCCTTCAAGAGCTAGTTCAGGGGTTCTGTGGACCAGACTATAGGAGGGTTGCGTTCCAATTCGGTTAGGCACTGTCTGAGCTCCTTGATCTCCGCATCTCTATTGTTTGGGGCTACATGCATGGATCTTTCTCCTTTGGGCCTCATGAGGTGATCTTTGACCGAGCTGGACTCGATGATGGAGATTGGCTGCTGTTGTGGATGATGACCAAGCCTTTCTTTCACCGAAACCCGGGCCGAGTTGTGTATCTTGCTATGATTGTCGCGTAAATGAGATCAGATTAGGGAGTCCAATCTTTTTGACGACTACTACTTTTCTTGGTTAAACCGGACCTATGTCTATTCAAGTGGTGCTTTTTGGGGTCCTCGGGGTGAGGATCTACCATGTTAAGCATCTGGACAGGGGCATGGTCTGAGGGGCTTGTGCTAGCTGTCCCAACATCTACATCATTGCGAGGATATGGTCGACCTTCTGCTGCATTGATTGGAATTGGGTGGGGTCGACCATGGCTTGTTGTTGAGGCTCCTAAGGTGGAGAGCTGTGGTGAGAATGGGATCCCCGAGATGGGGATCAGGCTGTAGAGCAGTTAGATGCGTCTCTTGGCATGTTTCTTGATTGTGCGGAAGGAGTTTCAGGAATGACTTTTCATACGTTTCCCATAGACGGCACCAATTTGATGTTCTCCGATCTGAGGTGTCTCAAACCAAGATCGTAGTCAGATAATCCTACGAACTGGCAAAGCCTAGGTGGAAGGACGAAGTTGCGTAGCAAAATCTGAAACAAGAAAGTGATTAGAGGCCCGAGGAGTTGTTCCCCGGGTAGGCACTCTGACGCTCAAGACAGTGATGGAAGATGGGTGGTCAGGCCGAGCAGTTGAGAGAAACGTGCTGGTCCGAACAATGGCAGAGTAATAGTATGGAGGTTGAAGAGTCCAAAGTCCCTTACATTGAGCGGGAGTTACCTATTTATAGCCAAGGATTTGTGTCTGTCGGGGATGAGGTTGTCCCCTAAGGTCTTTGGGATAAGTCCTAATTCCCGGTGGAATTGTCCTCCTTATCCGTACAGAATTCTCCTTTCTTGGTCATGTTTATCCATCCCACGTGGTGCCGACATGGCCGATGAGATAAGACGACCGCAAAAATAACACATGTCACTCGGGGGCAGATCAACTATAACCCAAACAATATACATTTATTATACATGTATAATGTTAAAAATAATTAATTTTTAAAATTTGTCTATAAAATTTTGTCATTTTAAACACAATAAGATGCATGGATGCAGATTAAATTAAAATCCGATTTAAAATCTAGTATGTCAGAATCGGATTGGGTTTGGCTTGACAATTGACGATTTGATAACCAGATGTGGATTCAAATGTAGCCGGATCTGACCTGAATCCGATATGTTAACCACTTTTTTTTGGGGAATTTGACCTTCCATAAAGTTTTAGTTCATGGTCATCCAAGGGATAGTACCATAATTGACCTCTCCTAATTGTTTGGTAGATTTTGTTGTGTTTTTTTTTTTCTCTTTTTGGTGGTGGGGGTGTAGAATCACCAAAGCACTTGACGGTTTGATTGCCGACATTTGAAGCAAGCAAATGCCTTCTAAGAAACTGTTTGTTTCTTCTAGCAAGCTATTAAAGCCCTATAAGAACATGGAGAAAAAAGACTACTATTGAAAATATATTGCTATAATTGAAGTAGATATGGTTGATCACCAAAGGTGTGACCTTCCAACTTGACCAGTAGAACAATGAGAGCTCCTAACCCAATTTATATACTTGCTTTCCCTTTTTTTGCCTACCTGAACTTCCTTTGAAGTTCAATCTTTACAAGTGTTCTTAGGAATAAGGAACTAGAACATAGTTTGGATCAGGGGTAAATGGACTGATTTTCTATTGGATCCAATCCAATCCAAAGTTTATCAAATCAGATTTGAATGGTTCGTTACAGTTATTGAGTTTTACCGCCCGTTATACTTATCTATCCATACTCATCGATTTCAATCAGACCTAAGCCAAATTTTCAAATAATCTGATCATTAGATCGAAACCTTGTCCAAACATTGAAATCGATCAAAACTGAAGTTGAAAGTCAAAACCCTAAAAAGTTTGAAATCCTTGACGGTTGAAATCCTTATTCAAAGTTTGACATCCAGGAGGTTGAAATCATATTTAAAGTTTGAAATCCTGTTTGAAGTTTGAGAGTTCAAATCAGCCCCCCACAACATCCCACAGCACATCCCCGTCGTGTATGGAGAGCATCTCCCGATGATGACATTATTATTTCTGATATTATCACGTTGTGGGGGGCAATTTTGTAGGGTGCTGATATCTCGAAGTTTGAACCATTACAAAAAAAACATTATTTCGCGTCGTTAAACCTTTTTATGACACATATTGGCAACGGTTGTAAATAAATGTTGCCAAAGGTGAGATTATCCACAACACCCAAAATTTTGCGCGAAAAAAACCTTTCGCAACATTTATTGTAAACGTCATGGAAATTAGTTTCAACGACATTTAAATTATTTTATAATGACATTTATGTGAAACGTCGTTATAAATGTCTCCCGCCAATATAATTTATGGAGGGGATGAAGTTTTTTACGACGTTGGACATAAACGTCAGGACAAAGGAAATTTAAATGTCGCAAAAGTTAATTTGGTATTGATTTTAATTTTTAAATTTATTAACTATAAAGTTAACTTATAATATCATTGATTTGAAAGAGTTATAGAAATATTATTATTTATCTTTTAACTTTCTTATTAATGAATTTTAAAATTTATATATTAATTATAAAGTTAGATTGAAATAATTATAGAAATATTTTTTATTTTTATTTTATGAATATAATTAATATTTTTATTTATTTATTTATTAATCTTACAAATTTGTATTCAATTATTAATTGTGCTCTATGTCTTATTTAAAGTTGTTTTGAATATTGAAATGGAGTTTAAGTTTATCCATGTTATAATTTATATATTTAGAATGTTTATACATTGATTTTATTTGTTTATATTTCTTAAAAAAATTATAGTGATGATATATAAATAAATGGTCCAAAATTTTTTACATTCCATTGGTTGGTTGCAAAAGGGAAGATATATAGTAGGTAAATTAGTACCAATTAGGGGTGCCCATGAAAAACCGAAAAACCAAAAAATCAAACCAAACCGCAAAATGCAGTTAACCGAACCGATCGGTTTGGTATTTTTGAAAAACCGAAGGACCAGTTCGGTTTTCGGTTGACCTACAAAAAAGCCGGCAGTTAACCGAACCAACTAGTATATATATTTACATGTATATTATATATATTTTTAATATATGTCACATTGAAAGTTGGTCAAATAAATCACAGGCCTGCTATACCAATGTTACCACTTTATGTAGCTTTTGTTTCAACCACATAATTGGTTGTGTTAGACAGTGTATGCCCTTAACTCCAATCAGATTGATGTATAGATATATTTATTATAAATGAATAAAAGTATATTATTGTTTCATGTTGATATTGCTATGTTTCTATGAAATTACTATCCCTTAAACTGGACACTTATGAGACTCGTGTTATTTTAGAATGTTCTTAGCCATTGGATAAACTTTGGGAGTTTATCTTGCCAAGGCTAACGATGTTGTACTACCAAAGAAGTTGGGAAAGCTTGTCTCAGCTGCTAGGTTAGACCCAAAGCACATGTAGTGTGTGTTTGGTTGAAACACTGAACCCGAACCATTTTCTAGTTATGCCCTAGACCTTGGAGATTGATGGGCAAAACTAGAAAGTTACACATAATCCCTAGACTTGATTATGATACTTCACTAAGTGTTGGATTGAGCTGTCTTTGATATGCCAATCAGTGAGATCCATTGAGGGTCAAAACCTGGGTATGTTGGGTCAATCTGAGAATTCATCTGAGTGGGCGATCATAGTGATAGGATCGGCCCCTTTGTCAGACAAAGTGAATGATAGGGTTTGCACTCTCTCTGATGGAAACCTAAACTGCTGGCAGTGGATTTCAATTGTGCAAAAGGTTTTAATTCCCATGATCCATCTGAGAAGAGAGTGTGATATTGTACCTTGTAGCTAGGGGAGAAGTCCTTCCCTATCAGGCAATGTTGTGATCATTATGGGCCGAGAGGTTAAGTGTAAGAGATCACTACAGGGCTGATTACATGATGGGCTTTATCTTACTTAAGTCCATTATCCTTGGGTCTTCATAGGATGGCTGTATTCAAGGATCACTTAAGTGTAAATGTTGGGCCCATTTTGATCCCATAGTGATGTGCTCGAGGGTATATCGTGCTTAGCAGTGAATTCGGCCAAGCTTTTTCATAGAGGCTGGACCGAACCCATGTGGACTTATGTGAGGTCATTGTGGGGTCCCACGCCATACAAATCAGGCCTAAGTTGGCCATGCAACTCCCTTAGGTTGTAAGCCTTATAGATGATAGTTCTAAGGCCCATAATTAATATGATTAATTAAATTGTCACATGACAGCTTAATTTGTCATGTGACATGAGGCAAATTTGGGTTTGGAATTGGGTATGGAACACCCGTCCTCTTAAGAGGATAAGAATTATCTCTTAAAAGAGTCCAGATCCAAATTAAATTTGGATAATCTCCCAATTTGATTAGGAGAAGTGCTCTATAAAGAGATAAAAGAAGAAAACGAACTAGACTAGAACACTTCTCTATTTTTGTTCTCTCTTCTTTTTTTAGTCTCCCAAGAAACCCTAGTTTGACTAGCTATTTTGGGACTAATAGAGATCAATTTTCTTCTGATTTTTACAAGAAAAATCCAGAGGAATTTCGTGCTCACCTCCCCAGTTCGATCCAAGCAGTTAGATTGCAATTTTATTAAAAACTGCGTTGCTGAACCGGTTTCAGGAATACACTGCACCATCTTCAGTGGAGGCTGGATTTAGGACTGATTTGGACATGAACTTCCACCTTGGGATCTGCATTTGTGGTATCCGTATCAGGTATATGTCTTCCTCTTTGGTTGGTTTAAAATCTGGTCTGATTCAGTGCAAGACCGATCCTAAAAAATGTAGTTTTTCAAAACATAGGGAATTCAATTTCTGGAAGAATTAGGAAATTTTGGAAATTTCACCTAGCCACTTAGCATAGTTTGGTCATCCATATGATGGATTCTAACCCTTCCTTCAGGTCGTTTCTCATCTATTGATTTACTTGGTTCAGTATTCTCCACCAACTTCTGTGAAATAGTGGAAAAAGTTCCTAATTCACCCATGCATCCTCATGTTAAGCTAAACTTAATCACCTTATGATATGTAATATCCATGTAAAAAACTGATGTTATCATAAATTGATCAGCCCACATAGGCTTTTTTTGGCATGTTTTTTATTGCTCATCCAAAATCATTTTAGAACTTTATACAGGTTCATGCTGAGCATTTTTCCAATTGCCACCATGTTTGACTAAATCAAAGTCACCAAATGCCATTCCTAAAACCATTTGTTAACTGAACTTAGTTGATGATATCATCATGCTTATGCCCATTTTTCTCCTTAAATTAAACTTCACCATTCAACTGATGAAAAATAAGTGAAGGAAAGATATTATATTTTACATAGAAGAAAATTTCATATATAGGATAGACAGTTAGAGTGGCCCTTTACATCCAAGCCAACATGGCCAGTCAACTTCTGTATCTCATGTATTTGAGTCAATACTAGTTTTCATCATGCTTTTCTATATGAAAATGAATTAAATCATGGCCAAGTCTCACACTTAATAGACAGATAAGAAGATCCAATTGCCAGGTAAATGAGCTTTTTTATATGCTCCCACACTTTGGTGGTTAAATTATGGTTGATTTTCATAAATGGATAACAAAAAACTCTTGTTGTTTGGTTCTAAAATGTAATCAAAGTTGGTTCTAAAAGTAAGCCAAAAGTCTTCTTTTAATATTTCTATGGGGAAAAGTGTGAGATCAGATCACTTTGAAGTCTCAACGTGGAAGCAATAGGAAGATACAAGAATCCTTGTGTACTGGGCTGCACACTTTATGATCTCTGGTTCTTTGGGAACACATCTTTATGATCTCTGGTTCTTTTTTTTTTTTTTTTCATTTGTGCTGGTTTGTTAAGCTGTAAAGAAGAGAATCCTTGTGTATTTTATTGGGCAACACACTAAGATTGTAGATGGTGAGATGGGTACAACTAAGATTGCTCAAGTATACTTCTAAATTATGATTTTTAATTATTGCCTACTTCTGAATTATGATTCTCTCTTCTTAATTAATGCACAAGTTTTTTTTTTTTCAAATAGGAGTAGGAACCAACATAATCATTATGAAGTTCAAAAGAACCTGAGTTTGTTTATTTATAGTGCCTTTAACAATTAGAAGAATAAGCTATTGTTTGAATTTTAAAGAATATATGTTTTGTGTAGAGCCATGGATCGGAAAACAATCTTACTTTAGGTGGAGATTATCTCCATGCCTCTAATGATGCTTTGCCAGCAAACCCCGTAAGCCATCTCAATCTTATTTTTATTTTTCATGCATTTATAATTTTTGGCATGAAAATAATATTATATTTTCATTGTATTTTATAGGAGACCCAACAACTTGGATTAGGAGCATTTCATGCACGTGAAACAAGTTGGGAAAGGGAAGGAGTATCTTATGCACGTCAAACAAGTCGAGAGAGGGAGAGGGGGAATGTGAAGGGGAAGAAGAAAGTTCTTTAATTTTTAGATGATGTATCTTTCTTTTTTTTTGGTTTTGAACACACAACTATCAAATATTTTCTTGTAAAAAAGAATATTGGGCTTAAAGACTATTGAAAATTTAATATTTAAATTTTGCATTATGTATGAATGTGAATTCAAATTACAAGATGATAAAAGTCTTATTGGGCTTACAGGTTGATAAAACCTTATTGGGCAAATTTCACAAATAGGTGATGGATGGTTATTAAACCATCTATAAAACTTTTAGCGGTGTTTAATTAAACGTCGCGAAAACTCGTTGCTTGTGTCACTGAATCTCCATCGGTCTAAATTTAAACATTTGATTCACGACATTTGTCAAACGTTGCTAATTGTTTTGTAAACTTCGTGGAAAATTTCTGCAACACAAATGATTGTGACATTTGTGCATGTGTCGTCGAAACCTTTCCTCGACATTTGGGTAGCTTTCGACAACATTTAGGTAATGTCACCAAAAAATGATTTTTTTGTAGTGAACCCAGAAGGCTGAAATCCCTGTTCGATGTTTTACAGGGCAAACTCAAAGTTTGAAACCCCTATTCAAGGAATTAAACCAGATATCTCTCACTCTCTAGCAGCCTTCTCTCCAGAAACAATCTCTCCCTCTAGAACTAGGTTTATTTCACTCTTCAGCAACCGGTCTTTGTCTTCTAGTCATTTATATGAATGCAAAACATCATATATGGCGTAGATATTTGATATGATGTATTCAATAAATATATTCTTATGTTTATATCAAACTATCCATGTTAATTCAATTTGTTTCAAAGGTTCAATGTCTGATCTCAGGGGAGCAAATGTATCGGATTAAATTGGATATACCTAGTTCTAATTTGATTTAAATGAAATTAAGATTGAAATTGGATATTGAATATCATTAATGAATGGATTTAAACCTGATTACCCTTAACAAGAATAAATTTGAATTTGAATATAGTCATATAGATACCTTTTGTCTGTGGAATAAGGAAATAGGACATGGATTGGATTAGGAGTGTCAATGGATTGGTTTTGGATTGGATCCAATCTGATCCAAAGCTTATCAAATCTGATTTGGATGGTCCATTATAGTTATAGGGTTTGACCATCCATTATATTTATCTATCCATACTCATATTGGTTTGAATCATACCTAAGCCAAATTTCCAAATAATCTGATCATGAGGCTGAAGCCTTATCCAATCATTGAAATAGATTAAAACTGAAGTCGTAAGTCAAAACCTTAGAAATTTGAAAGCCTTGAAGGCTGAAATCCAATTTGAAGTTTGAAATCCTGTTCAAAGTTTGAATCCAGAAGGCTGAAATCCCTATTCGTCGTTTTACAAGGTAAGCTCGAAGTTTGAAACCATATTCGAGGAACAAAACCAGATTTCTCTCTCTCCAACAGCCCTCTCTCTAAAAACAACCTCTCTCTGGAACCAAGTTTATCTCACTCTTTATCAACCAACTTCTCTCTTCTAGTCCTTTATTTGAATGTAAAACATCATGTATGGCATAGATTTGATATGATATATTCAATAAATATATTCTTATGTTTATATCAAACTATCCAAATTAATTCAATTTGTCTTAGAGGTTCAATATCTAGATCTTAGGGCAACAAATGTATCAGATTATATTGGATATACCTAGTCCTAATTTGATATATATGAAATTAAGATTGAAATTGGACATTGAATATCATTAATTAAAACCTGATTACTCTTAACAAGAATAAAATTGAATTTGAATGTAGACAAAAGGATACCTTTTTTCCTATGGAATAAGGAAATAGGACATGGTTTGGATTAGGGGAGTCAATGGACCGGTTTTGGATTGGATCCAATCCAATCCAATCCAAAGCTTATCAAATCAGATGATGGCCCATTATAGTTATTGGGTTTCACTATCTATTATACTTATCTATCCATACTCATATCGGTTTGAATCGGACCTAATCTAAATTCCCAAATAATCTGATCATGAAGCCGAAACCTTGTCAAACTTTGAAATCTATCAAAACTGATGTCGAAAGTTGAAACCATAGAAGTTAGAAATCCTTGAAGGCTGAAATCCCTGTTCAATGTTTTACAGGGCAAGCTTGAAGCTTGAAACCCCTATTCGAGGAACCAAACCAGATTTCTCTCTGTCTTCAACAACCATTCTCTCCAGAAACAATCTCTCTTTGGAACTAGGTTTATCTCACACTTCAGCAACTGGCCTCTCTCTTCTATTCGTTTATTTGAATGTAAAACATCATATATGGCATAGATTTGATATGATATATTCAATAAATATATTCCTATGTTTATATCAAACTACCCAAATTAATTCAATTTGTTTTAAAGGTTCAATATCTAGATCTTAGGGTAGAAAGTGTATCGAATCTGAAGGGATGAGAGATCCATCGTATGGACGCCCAAATCTTGCGGAATAAGGTGGGCGAATTTCAAAAAAAAATTCTCTCCCTTCAACTGGGAATCGCATTCCCTATTTAGAAAATCATATTTTCAATAATCAATCTTGAACCATAAACTGAACTAGATCTGAACAAAAGCAGTAGGAGAGGATTATACCTGATATAGAGAAATAATATCTCCCAACGAAGGTGTTCACACCCAAGGAAGGATCCAAAGACTGTTCCCACTAAAGATGGTGCAGTGTAGGATGGAGCAGAATCAGTAGTGTTCTCTCCAAAAACCTAATCCTTCGCAAGAAGTAGCAGGATGGCACGTGAGCACAGCTTCCTATCAGCCCCTTTACAAGGAACTGATATCAAGATCAAATCTTGATTTCTCCCACTGAAAAGAGGTCGAACTGGCAAGTAAGGCGGCGGTAGGAAGGAGGCGGCAAGAAAGAATTTCGCAGGGTTGCTTAATTATTTATTCTGTGATTTCAGCTCTAAAGAGGATGTGAATGTGTGTCTTCTAAAGGCTGCCACCCCCTCCTTCTTTTGTAACCTTAAAGGGATCAGCTCCTAATCCCATTAGGAGTTGTTGATCCAAATCATATTTGGATTAGACATCCCTTTAGGTGATAAGGATAAACCCTTATCTTATCTGCAGATTAGATCAGCCTTCTCCTAATCTTATTAAGAGGTTTCCAGATCTGAATCACATTCAGATCTGGACACTCTGAGTGGATAGGGTTAAGACCATATCCTATCTGCTAATCCATTCCCAGAATTCACCCCATATTCAACTAATTAAATTAGCCCAGTTCGAGATGGGCTTTAGGCCCATTAAGGTTATGTGCTCACTTAGCCTTCCTAATTGCTGCCCAGTTGGGCTTCCTTGTATGGCGTGGGACTCAAGCATTGATCTACACATCAGCCACATGGGTTCAGCCCAGCCTTTGTTACAAGGCCTGGCCGAATACACTGTTATGGACAGTGCACCCCCTGAAACCCATCACATGGGCTCTATGGGTCCAACACTTACCCTAAGTGGTCCCTGGGCCAAGCCACCTTGTAACACCCAGTGACTGTGGGCAGATGCAAGATTAGCCCATCAAGTATTATCCTCAATGGTCTTACACTTAACCTCTCAGCCCATAATGATCAAACACTGCCCGACAAGAGAGGACCTCTCCTTCGGCCGTAAGGAACAGTGTTGCACTCTCTGCTTATATGGATCCCGAGAATTAAAACCTTTTGCAAATATTTTGGAAACCGTAATATATATATACTTTTATATCTCATATAAAATATATTTTGCAAAACAAATCTCAACGATTGAAATCGGTTGCCGACAGTCTTGGTTTCCATCAGTGAGAGTGCATCCCCGATCATTACCTTTGTTCGACAAAGGGGCTGATCCTGTCACTATGATCACCCACTCAGATGAATTCTCAGACTGCCCCAACATACCCAGGTTTTGACCCCCGCTAAGGATCTCACTGATTGGTGCATCAAAGACAGTCCAATCCGACACCTAGTGTAGTATCATAATCGAGTCTAGGGGTGGGTGTAACTTTCCAGTTTTGCCCATTAATCTCCAAGGTCCAGGGCAATACTAGAAATCTAGTCCAGTTTAAAGATTCAATTAATCCTACACTGCATGTGCCTAGGGTCTCACCCTGGTGGCTGAGACAGGCCACCCCAACCGACTTGGTGGCACATCAGTGTCAGCCTTATCAGGATAGGTCTCCCCAGACCGACCCACTGGCTGTGAACATTCTAAACTAACACGAGTCTCATTAAGTGTCTAGTTTAAGGGTATTACACAAAAACCACACCAAAGGAACATAAATCAAATATGTATCTTTATTCATTTACAATAAACTCATAATGTACATCATTCTGATTGAAGATAAGGGCATACAAAAACTGTCTAACATTAAATTGGACATACCTAATCCTAATTTGATTTATTTGAAATTAAGATTGAAATTGGATATTGAATATCATTAATGAATGGATTAAAACCCAATTACCCTTAACAAGAATAAAATTGAATTTGAATGTAGACAAATAGATACCTTTTGTCTATGGATTTTGTAAAGAACTAGGTAAAGGGCTTAGGTTTAACTTTCTTAACATTTTCTATCATGCCTAAATACAAAGCTCATAATGGCTAGAAGTAAGTGCCAAGTGGCTCAGTTAATAAGGTCTTTAGTTGGTTGTAGCATTTGCATTCTCATTTTCATCATCTTAGTTGAATAATTAGTTGTTACAACCATGCATCTTATTTTTTGTTGTTTTCTTATCTTAATGTGTCAATGATGAATGAACCTGGCATTGAAAATGCAAGCAATTCTAAAGATGTCAATGAAACATCTATAACATTGAGTTCTAGTCGAAGAAGGACTAGATCTAATGCTTGGGAACACTTTAAAATAATAAGATTGGATTCTAGGGAGGATAAAGTTGTTCATAAATATTGTGGAAAACAATATATGGGGGAAATAGTAAACGGACAAGCCACTTATTAGGGCATTGACCAAGATGTCCTAAAATGAAGGAAATGGGCACTAGTGAACAACAATTTGAAGTGGACTTTAAATTTGACCATGATAGGAGCTGAATGGAATAGGCAAAGATGATAATGAAGCATGGGCATCCTTTTAGCATAGTCAAAGAAGAGTTTTTTACTAGATATTTAATAATAATCTTCAACCATTATTTCAGTTTCTTTTGAGAAATACAATAACAAATAGTTATTAAAAATTACTTAGATGAAAAGGAGAAACTATATAAATACTTTGATGGTTTGTCTTGTCGGATTAGTTTAACCACTGCTATGTGGACTTTAGAGAAAAATTTGGGGTATTGTTGTTTAACGACACATTTTATAAATGATGGATGAGAGTTAAAGACAAAAATTATTTCCTTTATGGCAATTGATTGTCTCCATGATGGAAAAACTTTGTATGAAGTTCTTATGGAGAGGTTTTTGACTTGGAACATTTATAAAAAAATATGTTCTATTATAGTTGACAATGTCTCTAAGAATGATGTTTTGGCTAGAGAGCTCAGAAATCAACACGGTGTTAAGGTTTTCCTCTCATTGCATGGTGACCTATTTCATGTGAGATGTGCAACTCACATATTGAATCTTATTTTGCAAGACGGGTTGAGGAAATATCACCATTGTAACATAAGATTCGAGAAAGTGCTAAATATGTAAGATCGACACCACATAACAAGAAAAAAATTGATATACAAGAATCCAAGCAAAAGTACAACATAAGAGACACCACATCCAACACGATGGAACTCCACATATGACACTACTAGAATTCCTATTTTTAGAGGCACTTGGCTGGAGAAGGTAAAAAAAAATTGCCTCTATAACATACTAAATAAGGCAAACTTATTTTTCTACTTTAGAGGCAACTTTTAATGCCTTTAAATTTATAATTTTACCCTTACCTTTTTGGCAGATGGAGAAAATAGTCATTGACTTAGTTTGGCGCCCAAACACCATTGCATACACAACAGTTGCTAGCCAAATCTCCTCACGAACGACTCTTCCCTTTCATCCTCCTTTTTTTCTTTCTTTTCTTTTCTCACCTCTTCTCTTTTTTCCCCTTTCCTCTCCTCTTCTCTTCAATTCCTCTTCTCATGCCTTAGTTGAACTCAAATTTGAGGAAAAAAACATTGAAGAACTCAAATCTAAGGAAAAAGACATTCAAGTTAAGAAGAATCAAGCTTCTATTAGAATATTGTCAGAGACCTACGTTGATTTACCTACATCGGAGCTCAAATGGAAGCATATGGCGATGACACTTGTTCATCGTCTTGATGGGTTGACCATACAGATTAAATCTTCTTTACTTGTTATTATTTACATTTTTCTGCAGCTGGATGGTTATTTGTGCTTATGGTGTTTAATGATCCATTAAACACTTATTTCCTAAAATCTGTTGCTCCTCCTCCCTCCTAACAACTATTAACCACTTCAATTTTTAACTTTATATCATTATCTAATGCTTATTCCTTTTTTCAAACTAATTTTCTAAAGCCCCTTCACATGCATGTGCAATTACTTTTGAAAAATTGAAGTGCTATATTTTTTTCAATTTCTTTTATGAACATATTTGGGGTTTCAACTTGTTGGGAACCCTATGAACATGATAGTGTCCTTGTATTAGACTCTTTTCACTTGGCGGGGAGGTTTCTTTTAATAGGTTCTTGCACAATCTTGCTTTAGACTTTCCTTTTTCAACTTTTCTATACTACCCGCTTTAACAAAAGTTCTAATCCAATACCTATATCAAAAGGGAAAGGAATGTGTTTGGAAAGGGGCTATATTCTTGTCCTTCAGAAAAACCATGTTCTAGATGAACAAATAGGGGAATGTCTTTGGAAAGTAGCTGCTTCTCATTAAGATTGTTCTGTAACCATATGCCTTCTCATGACAACAAGTTCTTCATTCCATGATTTGAGATATTATGATATTTCAAACTTGTTTTGAGATTGAAATTTGATGTGGTTAAAAGGTATAGAAAGATTTTGGAAATGGATAAGCTTTTGGTTTTGGACTTTAGGATGTGGAAAAAAAAAAAAGAGAGAGTGCCAAGAAGTGTTTTGACAATATGCTTTTAAAATCATAACAATCTAAACCCAAAAATTTCAAAGTCCGAAAATCTATTTAGGAGGGTTGAAGCTTTGGTAGGGTTGCTTTCTAAAAGAAGCTTTATGGAAAAGCCATTTTGTTGGGGTGAAATACAAATAAATTTGGCTTCCGATGATTTTCAACAAAGCATATTATATAGCATCTCTTTAAGTCCTAAAACAATAGAGTTTATTTTAGACATATAAATGTTGAATGGCCTTGACTAGCATCACCATCTTGTGTGCTTGACCTACATTATGATAGGCCTAAAACATAACAACAAGCTTGTTGGCTATGAGACAAGCCTAGATATTTACACTACTTAGTGAAATTTTCTGCACATGTGTTTATGATATTTTCATCTTTTTTTGTGTAATGTAAAAAATATTACTTTTTCTTTTTGTAAAAGTTTCCTTGTTGGAGTTAGCTATCAAAATTTGTTTGTTAGTCTCTTTTTGGTATTCTAGAGTTATCCTACTTTATAAAGGTTTTTTTTTTTTTTTGGTTTTCTAGATCTCCCCCTAGACAATCACATAGTTCCTCTTTGAAGGTCACTTATCAATCATAGGCATAGTTCTCTTGTTCATAGGCATGTTCATTCACACTCAAGTTCAGTCTCTCCACACAAGTTGCTTTGTTTAATTAATTCTAGCTATCGATTCCTTAGTATAGAATTGAACTTGATATTGGAGTCAATTGCATGTGATCTTATTTTCGTTTCACATGGATGAGAGTGTGCATGTGCTTGGCTCCCTGCTCTCAAAAGAAAAGAGAAAAGTTTACATAATTTATGTTATGGAGAAAATGATATTGGAAATTTCAAAACTTTGTATAATTTATATATGTTATGTAGAGGTAATCACATAATATTGGAGTATGTATAAGTTCTCTATGATTGATCATGTGATTGTTAATTTGTCAACTCATGGAACTAAAAATTTGAAGGATGTGTATAGTTAACTAAGTGGCATAGTTCATTGGATTAGTGTAATTTGGAGAAAGTTGAACACTTGTGTCTAGTATGAGTTTGACAGCATTGACACATAGTGTTAGACAAAAGCAACAACAAGATGGTTGAAAATAGTCAAATTGGTATTGTTTTAGAATATTACAAGTATGTCAAACACCCTAAGAAATTCAAGCTGGCTCAGCCACCTCTAGTCGCTTGTTACATGCATTCCTTCCACACTAAAGATATACATCTATGTAGTTGTAGTAGAAAAATCATGTGGACACTATTCCATCAGTTTCATTTGCTGCTTATATCTACCTTAAACAGGCATGCATTTGAAAATAAACACATCAAATTAGTAGGGATGATTAAGGATGCAACTTGGGTTGGGTTGGGTCGAGTTGATGCTCGGGTTAAGGTTAGGGTTGAAATTTATGACCCGACTTTACTTCGAGTTGGGTTAGGGTTGACCACTCAGGCAACCCGACTCTATAGTACATAATCATATATATATATATATATATATATGATTATATCAAACATTGATTTGTTTAGATGCATGGTAGTTGTATAGCCACCACCACATATTATAATTTATTTCATTTAAGATAATCATTTCACTTAATCCTAATTGGAAATACTAAAACCTTGATAACATATTTTATGTTTTTTGAATATTTTATTCTTTATATCCTCTTTGTTGTTTGCCACCAATAGCTTGCTACCCATAAAAGATCTATTATAAGTCATCATAATAAACTATAGTCATTTCAAACACCTTTTTTTTTTGAATTTTGTACTTAATGAACCAATAAAAACATCAACAAACAAATACTTATAAAACATAGGATTAATATATGTAATGAAAGTTTAGTTAAGATCTAAGATTAAGAAGTTCTATGAGATTTTAAGACATGGGAAGAAGGTTGTGTTGGGCCCAACCTGAGCCCAGCCCAACCCGAAGTTGACTTTGGGTTGGGTTAGGGTTGAAGGAATTTAGTTAGGGTTAGGGTTTGGGTTGGGTAGGTTGGGTTGAAGGTCGGGTTGGGTTAGGGGTTTAGAACTTAGGGTTGTGGTAGGGTTGGCCTCAACTTGACCTAACTCGGCCTGACTTGCAGCCTTGGGGATGGATGATCATGGGTTGGGATGGGCTGGTTTTGGGCCTATTACTTTAAATATAGAATATAATATGTATGTGCCAACAAGATTGGGCCAGGCCAAGGCCTAGCCTATAAATATCTGGACTAGGCTTGGCTGGGCTTATAAATGATCAACCCTATTGTTTAGGCTTTTGGGTTGTTCAATCTAAACTTGGATAAGATGCTAACCACACCACTAGTCTTATCTCTTGGAAAAATGATTTCCAAAATTTTTTCTTTGCAACTCATATATCCTCCCTTCCCTTGTGATATCTGGTGGCATTGGCACTTCATTTATCATTACTTCGTTAGGTTGTTTAGAAGCAATGATTCATACCTGCCTACTTGGAAGCTTAAATTCCCCTTGTTAACATATGACCCACATGATCAGAAAGGGAAGATCTTCTTGGAACCCTTTTCCTTCTGTTTGCCCGCATGAAATAGGAAACATTTGATGGAGAGGGGTTAATGCTTTCAGCTTTCATGGGTAGAGTAGAGGGGTTTTGTTAGAGAATAAAAACATATCCAATGACCTGACTTAACAATTTAAGCTTTTAGGTTAAGCGGTTCTTTTAGATGGTATCAAGCTTATTTGACCATGTAGTCTAGTATTTGATCCCTCGATATAATTAATTAAATTTCAGCAGAAGCTATGGGTAGGCCTATTTTTGTTGATGCTCCAAGATCAATGGGCTTTTATGTGAGGGGGCATGCTATAGAATATAAAAAACTATTCAGGGACCAAACCTAACAGCTTAAGCTTTTAGGTTGAATGGTTCCTCTAAAGGTTGATCTACTTTTGCCATTCTAGAAGAGCTCTGGATATTTCAACCAACTTTGAGTTCACTAGAACAATATTATCTTTGAGCCTTCTTAATAATGTCTAGATGTAAATATGCCCTTTCTTTTATTATTATTATTATTTTGTGGGGGTGAGGGTACAAGAAAAAACAATTTCAACTGTAATTTCGGTGTCAAAAGAAAAGCTGCATAATTTCTTTAATTGAAGGGAGTTGGGAGAAACCTTGCAAGCTACAAAACTGGTTTTGACCCACACTGAACTATTTTTGATAAACACAATATATTCTTCTTGTTGTGTATTGCTTAAATATCATAGTGGTTTCTTTTCTTCTTTATCTATTAATGGAGGATTGAATTTCTTCCAAATTTCTTCCCTTGGTTTCTAGAACAATCTTCACCATGAACAGAATGGTTAATGCACAAAATCCAGCATAGGAGAAGAATGTACTTGAAAATTAACCAGTAAGTATAGAATATGCTGTCAAACAATGTCTACTCAACTTTCCATGTTCTACTCAGAACTGAAAATTCTTCTTCACCTGAGGAGCTCCACTTCATGAAAAAGTTGAAAGTGTAGGAAACTGCCCAAGCGCCTACAAAATTTGAAACTTCTGGATTTTAAAACAACAAATTGATTTTCATAGCATTTTAAGTTACCAATACTCCTACCACAGCTAGCACTGGAACCCATTCATATACCAATTCATGGCTCTGTAAACAAAATAGTAAATGTTAAATTATAAATCAAGTTTGAATTTTGAAATAATAATTATGTTTACCTTGAGATAGAAAGAAAATCCTGTTAGAAAACAGCCCAAGAATGGCCCTGTTGTTGAAACCTGAAATTAAGACATCTCCATTGATCATCATAGATGTCTATGTTATATACTTTTTGTGGTAAGAATAAAGAACAACTTTAATACTACTTACCTCCTTCCATATTTATCCATTAAGATTGCAACCACAATAGTTATGGGGACCTATTAAATAGTAGTGTGAGATTAGGTAGAGAGAGTATCCTATTTTTGAGGATTGTGGTAGTGATGAAATCCTGAAGACAAGCATAAGATATGGTTCCATTTTTTCTTTTGATGAACCTACAATTCTAAATAAAATAAAGTTCAGATGTTGATGAAATTCATTAAGGATATTTAGATCATCCAGAGGAAGATAACAAGAAGATATGCTTTACCAGCTGCCACAAAAGTTTCACTTGCATAAAATCCTATTCCATTTATACCTCCTAATTGCTGGAATACCATTAGTCCAACTCCAACCCGGATGCAATCAGTAGGTTTAAAAGTTTAAAGTTTTAATGATATGGATATATATTGTCAAATGATCAACAGAAGTAGCTATTGAATTAAAATATTATGTTGAGGAAGAAAGGTCCTTACTGTGACTGAGTGAATATATTTCTTTTGAAATAAATCCAATATTCTAGCTTTGGGCAAGTGTTGAAGAGTGCCTATATAATCCTGTTAGGAAACAAACCAGTCAGTACTTAATCATTCTAATTTGTTTCATAGAAGCCACAGACTTGAATTTCAGTAGTTTCATATATCAGAAATATCAACATCATTTCCACGCAGTCTTAGCATGAAACTTCAAACTCCTTGAGGCCAACCTTTGCCTACAAACACAGGCAAGGATATGAAATCTGTGTCATTATTTACCCTGTTTTCCATACAACCTGACCAATATTTTTAAATATATTTGCTTACCTGCTATCTAGGAGACTCAGGAACAAAGAAGAGACCCAGGAGAAGGAAAAACAATGGAAAAAGTCCTTCAAACAAGACACCCCAATCAATTAGTCCCTGTAAATGTGCCAATTTAATCTTTAGCTGTTAGAACTTGCTAGTTTTAAGAGCCAGTGTTCACCATGATACAACTAACCCTATTAAGAAGGCAACTAATGATCCAGCGACAATCATGAGGTGCAGAATAGTTTATGTAATCATTTATTGTTTTTCTTTTTTATGTTGAACTCCTACTTTTATATATTCAGAAAAAAAACTACACTTGTGCATATTCTTGTATTGTCCTCATGGCGTTTGATACCTGGGTTTTTTGTATCACAGAGTTGTCAGAGAATTTATTTACACAAGGTTTTTATGTAAGTGTATCATGGACTGGAGTGAACATTATATTTGTTTGTTTTCTAGGTGACTTTCAATTTGTGGTGTGCATGTTTATATAGGAAGCAAGTCTGATGACCTGCTTTAGGAAAATATAGAACTATAATACTGTAGGCTTTTATTAATGCCATGTAAATTGGGGGAAGAAGACAATCTAGAAGAGTTTGATGTATAATCTGACATACTCGTGCATGTGGGTGTGTCTCTCTATTTGTGTTTATTAACACAAGTTTGATTGAAGAATTACCTTATTTGTATTTAATGCATAACTGGGGCTATCAATGAGATAGAAAACCTAAAGGTTTCCTGTATAAATATGTTGGAAGAAAAGGGATCTTTTGTGCATGTGGGTGTATATGTCTATGTGTTTAGAAACACAAATTTGATTGAAAAAGTACCTTGTATTTAATGCATAACTGATAATGTACAGGAGAATGCTATGTTTGATTTGAAGGAAAAAGTAAGGAAAAGAAAGGAAAGTTAGGGAAACCTTCACTAATCTTGTATAGGTTTCTCTAACTTTCCTTTCTTTTTCTTACCTTTTCCTTCAAACCAAACATAGCATAAAAGGTTTCCTATGTATACATACATATGCTAGAGGAGATGGGATCTTTTTGTCTTCCCATTCTGGCCATGTAGGTGTTCTCCCATTCAGGGAGAGCCACCTAGCCATAAAAACAAGCATACTGACCCGTGGATATATCAATTTCCAGACCTTCGGGAAATGAAAGACAATCTAAATGACATTATTATATTAAGCAAAGCATGGTTTTCAAAACCAGACAGTCAGACTGGAAAAACCAAGAACCGGTTAGGTGATCGGTTTCGTTTTTCCCCAAAACCGTATATTTGAAAAAAAGACGTTGATTTGATCAACAAACCACTGATCCAGGCAGTTGAATCGTTCAAACCATTCAATGGTTTTGACCTTTTTTATTTTTTTTTTTATTTTTTTTTGTTAGAACGGTCCGATCATTCGACCCGATAATCAGACCCCCGACTGGTTCGTTCTTTGGATCGGTTTTAAAAACCTTCAAGCAAAGACAAATCCAATTAGGAACCATGTGTAGAAAGAAGGTTCTAAAAAAATTAAATTGTTAAATATTTAATAACTTCTATAAATTACTCTTGAAAGCAAGAAAAATGCCTATATGAAAATTCTTTTATATGACACAAATAATTAATGAAAATTTATTCAATCAAATAACTATATGGCCTTCATTTAAAGAAATATATTTATGTGTATGTACAGATAAGTATGTTGATCTTTTACTTCTTGATTTTTAAATAAGAGACGAATAAAACACGAACTGAATTAACCTCACTCTAATTTTCTGCTTTTTCTTTTCTTTTTTTTTTTAATCTATGTAATTATTTCAGCAACCAATCAAATGCGTGTGAAACAAAGTAGAGGCTGAGACGTTTGGACTTCTAAAACACGATGGGAGAAGATCAAACGTTTCATCTCTCTAACCTTTTCATTTACAGACATGAAGAACAATTTTCCATTCAAACTTCTTTCATTTAATTAAGCTTTCTAACACAACTTCGGCAGTCAGTACCTTCAGGAGACCGAGAACACCCTCTCAATCTCAGACATCCAGTTCTCACACGCTCTTGGTCTCAGCTCTCACACCCTCTCAGTCTCAGACCAAGAACACATTCAGGAGACCAAAAGGTTGAACCGTCTCAGACTTTTTTTAATTTTCATTCTTTTCTCATCTCACTTTTTTGTTTTATACACAGGTTTTCTTCCAACTTCTTTGGTTTCAGCTCCGCCGTGTTGCAGGCATTTCAACTGATGTACCGAGTGAGGTTTCAGATGTTGCAAACATTGCAGGGGTTTCAGACGTTTTCACCTCCCTTTTGGATTGAGCACGTCTTTTTTGGGTTAAGCAGATGTTTCAGAGGTTGTAGACGTTTCAGCCCTTCCAAACAGTAGGTAGGAGGCCAAACGTCTTCTTTATTGTGAAAAAACGAAGGTTTAATAAAAAAAAGAGTAAAATCACCCAAAAAAATACCTAAAAACTAATCAGGTTGACGTAGGACCCGTATGATGGTTCAGGCGAAGAAGATGATTTAAGCGGGTCGACGACGACCCGTTTTCGAAAATCCGAATACAAAATAACGGGTCCAGCTGATCCGGTCCGTACACATTACGGGTCATCTGGACCCTGCATAATACAATTAAACCCGTGCATTGTATGGGTCTAATAATAAAAATATTTTAATAATAATAATAATCATAATCATTATAAATATAATAGTAATAATAATATACAATATATCATAATAAGGGTAAATTTTTTAAACTATCCTTATGGTTTAGGTAATTAACTAAGTGTACCGATAGTGTTTGAAAATTGACTAACATGTTTCTGACAATTGACTAATTCTATCCTTATTGTTAGCATTCTTATTGACGACGACAGTGATGATGATTTCGAATTTGGTGGTGCTCTAGTTCTTCCCGGCAACGACAGAAATAGAAGAAATTGGCACAATCAAGGTAATTTAAATTCAAGGTAGATATTCCTACTTTTAGTGGAGATCTTGGCATTGAGGGACTTCTAGATTGGATCACAGAAGTCGATAGATTCTTTGAATACATGGAGATACCAGAGGAACGAAGGGTAAAACTGGTAGCTTTTCGATTAAAGGGAGGCGCATCTGTTTGGTGGGAACGACTGAGAGAGACCCAGATTAGAGAAGGAAGGGGCCCTGTCCGAACTTGGAGGCGCATGAAACAATTAATCAGAGGTAGATTTTTACCCCCTGACTGTGAACAATATATGTTTGAATCTTACCAGCGGTGTACGTAGGGTTCACGTAGTGTTAATGAGTACACATCAGAATTTTTAAGATTAGTAGAAAGAAACCAGTTGTCTGAAAGTGATAACCAGTAGGCAGCTTGTTATCTAAGCGGGTTAAGACCGTCCATCAGGGACAAAATTGGTGTACAAATTAATGTTCCAAGACAAGGCACACAGTGATAATTACCGTTGATACAGCGGGAGCGACAACAGACCGGCAACTGTCGACAGGAACAAATCAGTCCCGGCAGTGCAACCCTCTCACCCGGCAAGCACAAGTAATGCCGGTAAGGCTACTACAGGAGGACATACTTGAGGTAATCCTTCCAACCCTTCTAAACCCAATAACCCTTATGCAAGGTCTGCTCCTATTAAATGTTTTAATTGTAATGATGTTGGACGTAGATCCAATGACTGTCCCAAGAGGAAGGCAGTTAATATGGTAGAAAGGGAGGAGGAAGAAAATATTGAGGAAGAGGTATATTGTGGGCCTGATGGGGAGGATGAAGAGGGTCCATATGAACATGAGGAGTATACTTGTGTGGTCAGAAAATTAATGTTGTCCCAGAAAAATAAGGATACTTCTCAAAGGCACAGATTATTTCGTACCAGATGTACTGTCAAGGGAAAATTATTTAATTTAATTATTGATAGTGGCAGTCAGGAAAATATTATTTGCAGGGATGTCATCCAACAATTACAACTGATTCCTGAAAAACATCCCAACCCATACACAATTGGGTGGATCAAGGAAGGAGGCGGCGTACGAGTGGAAGAACGCTGCAATGTACATTTTTCGATTGGTAAGTACCATGATGAAGTATATTGTGATATTGTTGATATGGATGATTGCCATATTTTGTTAGGGAGGCCTTGACAGTTTGATACAGATGCAAGGCACATGGGTAGGAAAAATACCTACCAACTTGAAAAAGAAGGTACACGTTATACTTTGTTACCCATAGCTGAAAAAAATATTACAAATGCTCCAAAAGCATATGAAAAAAATTTCCTTACCATTACCCATCATCATGTTGAATTTGTAAAAGGATGTAAGGATACCCGTGAGGTACATTTGTTAGTAATAAATGGAGAAAATGTTGATGATGAAAATAAAATTCCAGTGGAAGTGCATGGACTACTTGATGAATTCCATGATGTAGTTTCAAAGGAATTACCAAATGGACTCCCTCCCATGAGAGACATACAACACCATATTGATTTTGTTCCAGGTTCCAGTCTACCTAATCTCCCACATTACAGGATGAGTCCTAAGGAGAATGAAATCTTATGGGAGAAGGTAAAAGAATTATTGAAAAAGGGACACATTCAAATCAGCACGAGTCCTTGTGCAGTACCTGCCTTATTAACACCTAAAATTGATGGCAGTTAGAGAATGTGTGTCGACAGTAGGGCCATTAACAAGATCACCATTGGGTACAAATTTCCTATTCCCAGGTTGGACGACATGCTGGACCAGCTTAATGGAGCTATAGTTTTCTCAAAGATTGATATCAGGAGTAGATATCATTAGATCAGGATCCGTCCCGGAGATGAATGGAAGACAGCCTTCAAGACTAGAGATGGCTTGTTCGAGTGGTTAGTCATACCCTTTGGACTAACCAACGCACCCAGCACATTCATGAGGCTGATGAACCAGGTATTGCGCCCCTTCATTAGTAAATTTGTGGTAGTCTATTTTAATGATATTTTGATATACAGCAAATCTATCACTGAGCATGTGAGACATATTAGGGAGGTCTTGAAAACATTGAGGGAAAATAAATTATATGCTAATTTGAAGAAATGCATCTTTATGAATGATAATTTATTATTCTTGGGATTTATTATAAGCAAGGATGGTGTGAAAGTAGATGAAGAAAAAGTGAAAGCCATTAGGGAGTGGCCGACCCCATCCACTGTCACAGATGTCAGGCATTTTCATGGGTTGGCAACCTTCTATAGGTGCTTTATTAAGAATTTTAGTAGTATCATGGCTTCCATTACTGAATATTTGAAAAACGGAAAATTTCAATGAGGAGAAGAACAAGAACAGAGTTTTTTTTCTCATAAAAGAAAAGCTATGTACTGCTCCTATTCTTGCCTTACTAGATTTTAATAAATTATTTGAAGTTGAATGTGATGCCAGTGGAGTTGGCATAGGGGCTATATTGTCCTAAGAAAATAGGCCCATTGCTTTTTTCAGTGAAAAATTATGTGAAGCCAGAAGAAAGTGGTCCACCTATGACAAGGAGTTTTATACTGTGATTAGAGCCCTGAAGACATGGGAACAATATTTAATTGCAAAAGAATTTGTTCTCTACACTAACCACCAGGCCCTAAAATATCTTAGTGGGCAAAAGCAATTAAGAAGTGACTTGCATGCTAGATGGTCTGCCTTCCTAGACAAGTTCCCATATAAAATTGTGTATAAGGCAGGACAACAAAATAAAGTGGCTGATGCACTTAGTAGGCGTGTAGCTCTCATCAAGACCCTCAGTGTTGAGATTGTGGGTTTTGAATGCCTGAAAGACTTATATGCCCAAGATGAAGACTTCCAATAGGTATGGGAGAAATGCGTGAATAAGCAGCCAACAGAGGACTTCTTTATTTATGATGGGTTCCTTATGAAAGGGGAACAACTGTGTATCCCCTGCACCTCCCTCCGCGAAAAGATCATCAGGGATTTGCATGGGGGTGGATTAGCAGGACACTTGGGAAGGGATGAAACAGTAGAAGCAGTTAAGGGGCGATATTACTGGCCGAAATTAAGAAGGGGCGTGTCTACCATTGTAAACAGGTGCTATGTTTGTTAGACAGCTAAGGGACAAACCCAAAACACAGGTCGCTACATGCCCCTACCCGTTCCTACTGCTATATGGGAAGACTTGTCCATGGATTTTGTGCTAGGCTTGCCAAAGACCCAGAGGAACATGGACTCCGTCTTCGTGGTGGTTGATAGATTCTCAAAAATGACTCACTTCCTCCCATGCAAGAAAACAACAGATACATCCGCAATAGCCAAATTATTTTTCAGGGAGATTGTCCGCTTGCATGGGGTACCCAAGACCATCACATCAGACCGTGACACATGGTTCCTCGGTCACTTTTGGATGACCCTATGGAGGTTGTTTGATTCATCACTTAATTTAAGTAGTACAGCCCATCCGCAAACAGATGAACAGACAGAAGTGGTAAACCGGACCTTAGGGAATTTAATTCGCAGCATATGTCGAGAGAAGCCAAAATAGTGGGATTTCGCCATAGCCCAGGCTGAGTTCGCCTATAACAATGCACTGCACAGTTCTATAGGCAGATCCCCATTCTCCATCGTATACATGAAGGTACCTAACCATGCACTGGATTTAGTGAAGCTACCCAGAGTACCCAGCGCCAGTATCTCAACAGAACAGATGGCAGAACAAATCCAGTCCGTCCAAGAGGCCGTGAAGCAGAAGCTTGAGCAATCTAATGCCAAGTACAAGATGGCTGCAGACAAGCACCGACGGTCTCAAGTGTTTGATGTAGGTGATGAGGTTATTGTCTTAAGGAGGGAAAGAATTCCCGTAGGTACCTACAACAAGTTGAAACCCCAGAAGTATGGTCCATACAAGGTCTTGAAGAAGATCAATGACAACGCCTATGTAGTGGACCTACCAGATCACATGGGTATATCCAAGACCTTCAACGTTGCTGACCTTCACCGGTACCTGCTAGAAATAACACTTGCCTATCCTAGTCACGACTCGGGGTGGAGTTCTCTCCAAGTGGGGGAGAATGATGGAGGCCCATCACACCCTAGGGGTGGCAGCTCCTAGGATAAGGGTAAGTCAAGATAAGGTCCAAGAATAATAAGGCAAGACTTCCAAGATTAGTAGGAATTCAAGACTCCAATCAAGAAATCCAAGACTCCCAGATTCATGCATAAGGAGGGCTAGGGAGATCGGACGGTGGAAGATCAAGCCCAAGAATTCCAAGAGGGTTCGACCTTATCAAGACAGCCCAAGAGGATCAAGATCAAGATCAAGATTCATGTTCTTTCCTAGTTCTTTTACAATTTCTAAATGTATTATAAAAACTGCTATTTTCCCAGAATTATTCATCAATTCGTACTTCATAATTTCATAATTTCTTCAAGTTCTCTTCTTTGAGTTTTCACCACCTTTTCTCTCTCCTAGAGAATTCGGTGTTCTTCGCTAGAAGCTAGCAATCGCCCGGTGCTTGCATAGCCAGCTCCGGTTTCCATTGCTTCCACGCTACGTCACCTTCTTGTTCTTGATTCGGTCAGGCATAAGTTGTGGATAGAGTTTCCAACAAGTATCTCTGGTATGCTTAGGCTTCTTATATTTTGCAAAACAAATCTCAACGGTTGAAATCGGCTGCCGGCAGTCTTGGTTTCCATCAGTGAGAGTGCATCCCCGATCATTACCTTTGTCCGACAAAGGGGCTGATCCTGTCACTATGATCACCCACTCAGATGAATTCTCGGACTGTCCCAACATACCCAGGTTTTGACCCCCGCTAAGGATCTCACTGATTGGTACATCAAAGATAGCCCAATCCGACACCTAGTGCAGTATCATAATCGAGTCTAGGGGTCGGGTGTAACTTTCCAGTTTTGCCCATCAATCTCCAAGGTCCAGGGCAATACTGGAAATCTGGTTCAGTTCATAGATTCAATTAATCCTACACTATATGTGCCTAGGGTCTCACCCTGGCAGCTGAGAAAGGCCACCCCAACCGACTTGGTGGCACCACAGTGTCAGCCTTGTCAGGATAGGTCTCCCCAGACCGACCCACTAGCTGTGAACATTCTAAACTAACACGAGTCTCATTATGTGTCCAGTTTAAGGGTATTACACAGAAACATACCAAGGGAACATGAATCAAATATGTATCTTTATTCATTTACAATAAACTCATAAAGTACATCATTCTGATTGAAGCTAAGGGCATACAAAACTGTCTAACAGAGTTTAGGTTTGGATGTACTAACCATGGCCAACTGGTTAATCCCAGGCTGTCTCAAAGTGACATTCCTCCTGCTTTTCTCTCCAGAAACAAAGGCATAGGCTTGAGAGAGTGTCACACTCTCCCTAGAGAGAATGTGCTGCCTTGCAATGTCGAATTCAGGGTTCAGCCCTGTCAAGAACTCAAAAACCCTATTTTTCTCTACCAGTTTCTGATAGGTTGTTGCATCATTGACACTTTCCCATATCACAGTTTCTAAGTGGTCTATTTCCTACCACAGGGTTTTCAGCATGGAGAAATACATAGCAAGAGGTTTATCTCCCTATTTTATATTAATCACCTGATTTCTTAGCTGATAAGCTCTGCCTACATTTTGTTTTTGAGAATAGATTTCGGTTACTCCATCCCAAATCTCCTTAGCAGTATTATCCCACAAAAAAAATTTTCCAATGAGAGGTAGTATAGAATTACATAGCCAGCATCACCATGTAATTCTCTTGTACCCACTGAGAAGAATCTATATCTGGTTTCCTTTCCTCCCAAATCTCCTTAGCACCAATAGCCATCTTGGTAGATTGTACCCATTCTAAATAGTTTGTTCCATCTAGTTTTACTCCATACCTAAAAATATCATTACCACTTCCAACACCCAGTCTCATGGTACCGGTGGATTTTAGCTTGGTATTCCAATTCTCCAACTTACTTCAAACAATTTAATAGATTGAAATAAGAAAGTTGAGAGCTTTCAGGAACAATTTTGAGACACGTACAAGAACAAACCCTTCTAAGAAAAGAAAAACCCTAATTGGAGAGAAATCTTTCTCCTCCCAGCGTCTCCCAACAGAGAGAAGACTGGAACAACCACTCCAGAAGGCCTAGAAAGGTCCAGAAAGCTAACTGCCCTCTATAGAATAATAAAAGAAATCAAACGATACCTGTGCGCTCAAGATCAGATCAAGAACAGAGAGTTCAGCTTTTCTAGGACTCTTTCCCGTACTCCAGTTCTTCCTGATTTTGATACCAAGACGAAGATCATCTTCTTGATGACTTGATGTTACCAAAAAATCCAAGAACTGGGAATCAAAAGTAGATCGATCAACCTCTTCTTACTTCATGCAGTCGACCAATCTATAGCTGCATGAGAGTGCTTCAAGAACCCTAAATGAAGCTCTGATACCAAGTAGAAATATATATATATATATATATATATATATATATATATATATATATATATATATATATATATAAGAAAAAAGTGTTTTCTTGAAGAGAGAAGGAAGAGAGAAAGAGAAGAAGAGAAGAAAAGATTTTGAGAAATAGGAGAGCTATGTTCTAGCTGCCCCCTTCGCTTGTTATTTATAATAAAAAATATATCAGTATGAATAGGACTAGGATTCAAAAACATAATAAGATTTGGATTGTTGTGGTCCCCACTATCTATCTAAATCCTAACATAACACAACTATCTTAAAATAATCACAAAAATTATCCAATCTCCAACAATGTCATTTCTGTGATTGATGTGTTTCCAATTTGTTGTAGCAAATTTGTTATCATTTGATGTAGATTATTTGAGTTTTTTATGTTACCATCTATTTGAAGATGTTTGGACTATGTATGTTATTTATGTGTTTTATATTATTTTCTTTTGCTATTTCCAATTTGTTGTTGCAATTTTATTTGCATAAAAATAAAATAATAACAATTAATAGTATTTAATGATATGTATCAATTACAGTATTTTTTAATAATTACAGTATTTTAATAATTAACATTATTTTATTAATTAACCGTATTAATGTTAACCAATATTTTTAATTAGCAGTATTATTAAAAGTAATGTATTTACCTTTATATATATTTTTGATAAATTTAATTTTGACCGGACCATTATTTTGATTCTTTTAATTTGTTTATAAGTCTTTATTGTTTCATCCTTGATTAACAAAACCCATGCGTCAGTCCCACTAGTATTGATTTTTGAACCTGAATTATATAGTTACTTTCCACACAACTTACCCGGCCTCAACCTCTTCAGTTGTTGGTATCCTGCTTTGAGATATATTATAATTACATGTCAAACCTGAACTCTCAAGAATTTTTACCATTGATTTGTTAATCAAGGAAACAATCATCATGCAAAGAAAACAACTATAAATTAGAAAGACACCCACTAAACTGAAATCTGAAGTGAATGAAAACTAAAAACATACTTAGCTTTTATATATGAAAATTGAATATCCTTTCGATTTTATTCTTTTATCACCCAGTGCTGCTCATGTTTACTTTGAGAACTGTGCAGGAATGGACAAAAGCTTTTCTATCACAATTGTATAGACTCATTTGGAACATTAATTAAGAAGCCTAATTTTTCCCCTTACGTTACACAAAATCATAGATTCGGATCTCATTATTTTTGTTAGAGCAATTTAATATTTAAATAGCATTTTATAGATGTATTTGTTTATTTGAAGAATCTTTAACTTAGGAATATAATCAAGTCCAAATCTTATAACCTATCTGATGTTGTTCGATCTGAGGTATCCCGAATTGAGGACACAATCAGATAATCTTGTCAATTAGATGAAGCCAAGGTAGAAGGATGAAGTTGTGCATTAAGATCTACAACTAGGAGAAAGGTTAGAGGCCTGAGGAGTTATTCCCCGAATATGTACTCCAGCATTCAAGTCAATTGAATAAAGGAAGTGGTTGGGTCAAGCAAGTTAGAGTAATGTTGGTCCGAGCTTTGGAGATAGTGCAAAGACATTTTGAGAGTGTGCTTCCAAAAATTCCTTTACCTTGAGCGGGGAATACCTATTTATAGTTGAGTGTCCGCATCCTTAATGGATAGGGCTTGTAGGACTGTTGAGATGAGATCCTCTGCCAAGGTCTTCGGGAGGTTTCCCTTTTCCTCATGGAGTTTGCTTCCTTGTTCATATAGGATAGTCCTTAATCGTGCTCTTCCATTCCGCGTGGTGTTGACATGGCTGAAGAGAGGGAAGTCGTGGAGGATACCACGTGGCATCCTTAGCCATTTCGGCCATCATCCGAACACTATTCTCAAAACATTGGTCAAACATTCAATAATTTAAAGGAAACAATATACTTACCTCCAATCTGTTATTATGTCTTGCTAACAAAGATCGAAAGTTGGAGCCTTGGATGCCCTGCCATTTTGGTGGGTAATGGCTGTACCAAGTTCTTAATGGCATCTTGAAAGTTACTCAGTGCAATGCCAGCATATTAGTCACAAAGATTTTAAGGAGTTAAGGTTTCATAATGAAAGAAAACCAAAGAAATACAAAATACCAGTACATACATATCTCTTCAATCAGTTCAAAGCCAACAAATCTAATATATATATATATATATTAAAGGAAAGTTTTTAGGCAAAAGTCTCCCCTAGTCAAATACGTGGTCCACCTCCATTCAAACACCTGTCCTTCAAAAGTTTTAAGCAAAATAGACACATGTCAAATTCTAATTAGTGATAGTTCAAGAATAGAGACCACTAGACACATGTCAAATTCTGATTAGTGATAGTTCAAGAACATAGCCCACTAAACATGTAAAGTTGGGCCCACCACCATGCAGAGTCGTGAGAAGTAGGAAGCTCCCACTCTCAATCATTTTCTAAAAAAAGGAAACTATGATTAATGCATTTCAAATCAAACTAGTTTCATTAAACAGGTATAATTTGACACGCATATTAATTATATTAACTACTAAACTAATTAATCAATTCCAGCTATTGATTACTAATAATAATTACTATTAACTACTTCTAATTAATTAATTTTAGATATTAATTACTAACAATAATTATTATTAATTACTAATAATAATTACTCACTGATAATAATTAATTAATGAAAATAATTTCTTATAATAATCACTGCTATTACTTAATTACTAATAATATTGCTCATTATTAATTGGGAAAAATAATTTCTTATAATAATTACTGCTAATACTTAATTTCTGATAATAATTAATTACTGATAATAATGCTCATTATAAATTCAGAATGATAATTATTTTATGATAATTTATAATGATTTTCATAATGGAAATTAATAATTTGGAAATAATCATTTTATATTTATATTAACTCATATTAATTATTTTCAAATTAAATATTTAATGTTAATTATTTATATTATAATTATTATCAGAAATTATAATTCATGCATATATATGAAATAATTAATTATATTACCATAATTAATTATAATTCATAATATTAAATTAATTAATATAATTATATTATTTTTATCAATAACTATAATTAATTATTACTAATACTAATTATGATAATTATTACTTCGAAATGTTAATTAATTAATGATAATTAATAAGTATTTTAATAATGTTAATTACTAATTGGGATATAATCGTTTTATATTTATATTATTTCATATTAATTATTTTATAAATATATAATTAGTATTACTTATTTACATTACTATTCTCCAATAAATGTTTCATTTAGTGAAAGCTAAATTATAAAACTTTCAATTATTCTATATTGTTAAACTTAAAGAATTATAAATGCAATTATTATTTCATGAATTAACTAAAAATTGTAATTGTAACAAATTAATTACTTAATAAAAATAATAATAATAATAGTAGTAATAATAATAATACTTTAATAGTATTGATTTCAAAATCAATACACACATAATAAGAATATATTATTAGTTAATATTAATAATAATATACTTATTATTCCTACTGATTTCATAATTACTAATATATTATTACTCTATTAATAATGCTGATTATTATTAAAAAAATGTTAATAGAAAAATTTAATTACTTAAAATTATTTGCTGAAATTACCCTTTTAATTCGGATAGATAATTAATTATTAATTTTTATTTCTTAAAATTTTTATTTACTGAATAATTTTAGTTACTATTTGTCTTATTTTTGAATAATTGGTTTTTTATGTTCTTTTTTTTTGCAAAAATCCAAATAATTTTTCATTTGCAATGCTAACCATTTTATTTTTCTCTTATTTAGTTTTCCAAAAGATAAAAAAATAAATTAATGATAATTAATACTATTATATGAATTAATATAATTATATTATTATTATCAATATTTATAATTAATCATTACTGATGGAGGGTGATTTGGCCCGACCTCGTAGCACGGGTACACGTGGGCATGACCTTTCTCAAGCGATGACTCAGCGTGACAACACAGCAAGCGCAACCGCAACTCAGTAGGAAGGGCTCACCGAGTTCAGCCTGGCATCTCGGTGGGTTAGGCTACTCGTCGAGAGCCACCTGGCCGGCACCTCCTTCCCAAGACTGAGGCGCTCCGAGCTACCTCCGAGCTCGGGGCCCCCTGACCTTTTCTAATGCCCGAGCTCCTCCCAGTGGATTTTAGGCCACTCCCAAACAGGAACACCCCGATCCGCGTCTAGATACCCTGAGGTAGAGATACCTCGGGCCAGACAGCTCGGCATAGCTGGCCACAGGCAGCTCGCCACTGGCAGGGTAGTTCGGTACCGGGTAGCTCGCAGAAGAGCAATTCGGCACATCGCAGGAAGGCCTCTTGCCTAACCACCATACCCAACAAACCTGGAGACTGCAACCACGTCTCTCTTCAGACAGTGTTGTGCCCGCCACCTTTAGAAGGTGTCTTACACTGGACAGGTACGTACCCTACAAGGACGGCCCCACACGTGCCACCTCAGCCCTGGCTGTAACGGCTGCGGTAGGACGACAATGGCGGTTATACCTGCCCTGTCAGAGGCAGGTGGGCCTGATTCGACAGAGTTCTGTTATAAGTAGCCCAATCCCAAAGGACAAAGGTAACTTCCTGGTACTCGCGCTATCTGCACTCTTAGCTTTCTTCCTCTCTTTGCATCTTTCACAGAACTCTAACTTAAGCGTCGGAGTGTTCTCGCCGGGCAAGCCCCCGAGGATCTCTCATCTTCTCCATCTCAGGTGCCTTTTAGGAGCCACGCAAGCTCTAGCTAGGAGTGACTGGATCCTGCACACCATCATTTGGCGCCGTTTGTGGGAAATGCTTCTAAAAGCCTCCCTCTAACTTATCACAGTTCCTTCTTTCCTAAAAACTCAAAATTCATGGCTTCTTCAAGTAATACCAGATGTAGCATGGAGATGGACATCGCCAGGGAACAACTCCAGGTCCCCGCAGCGATCACCAGCAGCCCGAGCTACTTCCTACACAAACTATTCCTGACAGTACGGAGGTGAGCAACACCAATGCGGAGCCCGCCAAGAAGCAAAGACGCCGCCGCCGAGCTCGCCAAACTACCACCCACAAGCTGCCCGAGCTCAGAGGCAAGGAAGAGGTAAGCTCGAGTGAAGTTAAAGTTCCCCTACTTTCTGTTCCGTCCCCCCTGTCTCCCGAGCTCCTGGCTGTTCCAATGACCAAGGACTTCAAGCTCCCCCCTCTCGATAAGTATGACGGGTCGTTCGACCCGAATGATCATGTAGATGCTTTCCAGTCACAGATGCACCTGGCCAGGGCTAGTGAGTCTTGCATGTGTGTGGCCTTCTCCATCACTTTCAGAGGAGCGGCCCGCACGTGGTATCGGAACCTTGCACCTGGATCTATAAGAAGTTGGGCACAGCTTGAGCAAGCCTTCACATCCCACTTCGTCACTAGCAAGCGGTGCCCGCGAACTGAGGAAAGCCTTCTCAGCATAGTCCAGAGAGAGGAAGAGTCCATCCGGGGCTATATCAAGCGGTTCAATGATGCAAGCATGCAGATACCGTGCCTGGACCCCGCACTGCGCCTTGCAGCAGCCAAGAAGGGCGTGACGCACAAAGAATTCAAGTGGCACATGGTTGTCAACCAGCCAGCGACCATAATTGAATTCCTCAAGCTCGCGGACAGGTTCATAGCCACGAAAGAAGAGATCAACCAGAAGGGCGAGAGCACGCCCGAGAAGAGAAAGAGAGAAGGAGAACCTTCTAGCCAAGGAGACAGCCGAAAGAAGAAGGACGTAGCTCGGGGGCAAAGCCGGGACAGCCGTTCCGAGCCCCTGTTGCAGACCGAACAGATTACACCCCACTGAATGCGAAGCGGGCCGAAATCCTGATGGCAATCAAGGACGCCCCATACGTGAAGTGGCCACCCCGCCTGAGGGGGAATCCCAATAAAAGAAATAAAAATTTGTATTGTAGTTTTCACAAAGACCACGGTCATAGTACCGAGAACTGCAAGAATCTCCGCGACGAGATAGAGGAACTCATTCGTCACAGATATCTAAGAAATTTTGTACAAAATAACAACAATAATAATAATAAGGCAGGTCGGCAAGGGGAGCACGGTAAGGATGCTCCCGAGTCTAGCAGCAGGCCGGCAAAGCAGTCACAAAGGCAGCCTCCGGAAGAGAGGCCAGTTCGGGGTACCATCCACATGATAGTTGGAGGCTCAATCGTTGCAGGCTGTACCTCGGCGGCAGCTCGGACGTCAGTTCGCGAGGTTGCCAGAGAAGAGCAGAATCCTCCTAAGCGGCCGAAGACAGAGGAACCGATCTTCTTTACGGAGGACGATGCTCGCGGGGTCCACTACCCCCACAATGACGCGCTCATCATAAAAGTAAGGATCAATGATTTCGAGGTCAGGTGTGTTCTCGTTGACTCAGGTAGCTCGGCAGATATCCTCTTCAAAGCCGCGTTCGACCAGCTTCAGTTGTAGGGAAGTGACTTGAGGCCCGCTAACACTCCCTTGGTGGGCTTCAGCGGAGAAGAAGTCAGGCCCCTCGGGAAAATAACAGTACCTGTGGAAGTCGGCACATGGCCCAACGTAGTTAGACTCAACCATGACTTCTTGGTGGTCGCAACCCCCTCCCCGTACAACGCCATAATAGGCCGGCCGATCACCCATATCCTACGGGCGGTGGTCTCCACTTATCATTTGGCAATGAAGTTCCCTACAGACTTCGGAGTAGGGGTAGCGTGGGGCGATCAACTTGAGTCTCGCAAGTGCTATGTCGCCGCCCTCAAGGGAAAGACCAAGGTGGCTAACGACCTCGAACTGGAGCGACCTACGGAGCAAGGCGAAGAACGAGCTGCACCCATGGAAGAAACAATTGCTATTCAAACTTCAGCAGAAGACCCAGCTCGGACACTTCAGATCGGTGCTTTAGTCCAGGAACCCCTGCGATTCGAACTAGTAAGTTTCATACTTCAAAATTTAGATGTTTTTGCATGGTCCACAGCAGAGATGCCCGGTATAGACCCTAGTTTTATAACTCACAAGATCAATATTGATCCTGTAGTTAGGCCCGTTAGACAGAAGAAATGCAACCTAGCCCCGGAGCGATGGAAAGCAGTCGACGAGGAGGTCGCGAAGCTCCTCGCAGCCGGCTTCATAAGAAGGCTAACGACAAGTGGCGCATGTGCATCGACTACACCGACCTAAACCGAGCCTGCCCAAAAGACTGCTTCCCACTCCCCATAATCGACCGCCTGGTGGACGCGACCTCAGGGCACGAGTTGCTGAGTTTTTTAGACGCCTATTCGGGCTATAACCAAATTAGGATGGACCCGGCAGACGAAGAAAAGACTGCCTTCATCACAGAGTTCGGTCTATATTATTACAAGGTTATGCCCTTCGGATTGAAAAATGCTGGGGCAACCTTTCAAAGGCGTGTAAATAAATTATTTGAGCCATTAATTGGCAGAAAAATAGAGTGTTATGTAGACGACATGGTCGTTAAAACTCAATTCTCACACGAATTAATACAAGACTTGCATTCTGTCTTTCAAATTCTGCGACAATTTAACATGAAGTTGAATCCAAACAAGTGTGTCTTCGGTGTCACCTCGAGCAAATTCCTAGGATACATCGTTAACCGGCGTGGCATTGAGGCCAACCCGGATAAGATTAAGGCCATCTTAGATATGAGACCACCCCGAAAGTTGAAGGAGGTTCAGAGGTTGAATGGCCGCGTAGCCGCCCTGAGCTGCTTTATGTCCAATTCAGTAGACCGTTGTCTGCCTTTCTTTAAGGCAATTAAAAGCAAGGGGTTCGAATGGACCCAAGACTGCCAGCTCGCGTTTGACGAGCTCAAGAAGTACCTCGCTAGTGTGCCAATCTTAATCCGGCCCGAAGAGGGCAATGTTTTAGAGCTGTACCTCTCGGCAAGTGACAAAGTGGTCAGCTCGGTACTGATAAAGGAAGTGGATTGGATTCAACGACCCATCTATTACGCTAGTAAAGTATTGCAGGGAGCAGAGACAAGATATCTAGAGATAGAGAAGTTAGCTTACGCACTGGTCATCGCAGCTCGGAAGCTTCGTTCGTATTTCCAGGCTCATACTGTTATCGTCCTCACCGACAAACCTCTGAGGCAAGTCTTACTTAAGCCCGAGGTCTCTAGTCGATTGACGAAGTGGGCCATTGAGCTCAGCGAGTACGACCTCTGATACAAGCCGCGAACTGCTATTAAGGCCCAAGCCTTAGCAGATTTCATTGCTGAGTGCACTTTCAGCTCCGAAGTCCCTAGTCCAGGCGAGCCCGGAGCTCCCAGGCCAGTCGAGTCTGGGCCCATGAGGTAGCAGCTAGTGTGGCATCTCTCCTAGTTAGGCCAAGCGTGAACTGGGATGAGGAGCCCTAGATCCTTCACATAGATGGCTCCTCGAACCTGCAGGGCAACGGAGCCGGAATAGTTCTGTACGGCCCAAGTGGCACGAAATTAGAGTATGCACTATGCTTCGGGTTCGTGGCATCCAACAATGAAGCAGAATACGAAGCATTGATAGCTGGACTAGCTTTAGCCAGAGAAGTAAAAGCCAAGCACATCGTCATCTGCAGCGATTCCCAGCTCGTAGTCAACCAAGTCACAGGAGATTACGAAGCCCGCAAACCAACCATGGTCGTTTACTTAGCCAAAGTAAGAGAGGCTCTGCTCAACTTCCAGTCACACTTCATCAGGCAAATCCCAAGGTCGAAGAACACTGAGTTCGATGCCCTGTCCCGATTAGCCAGCACCAGCAATATCACCATGAGAACCGTGTACATAGAGGACCTGCCTCGGCCTAGCATTCTCGGGGGGGTAGAGGAGGTCGCTCCCGTCGTTCAAGCAGAGCCGAGCCGAATTGACCCACTCATGAGCTTCTTGCTACACGGGACCCTCCCTGCAGATCGCAATGTGGCCAGCAGGGTAGAGCGCCAAGCAGCCAAATACGTCATAATAGATGAACGACTGTACCGGAGATCCTACATGCTTCCCTACCTGCGTTGCTTGCGACCTACCGAAGCCGAGCTTGTACTCTGCGACACTCATTAGGGTTTGTACGGCGGACACTTGGGGGGTAGGGCCCTCGCCCAAAAAGCACTACGACAGAGGTATTATTGGCCAACAATGAAGGCAGACGCCACCGTGCTCGTCAGAAAATGCGACAAATGCCAGAAGCATGCCAATATTCACCATCAGCCTGCTACTGACCTCAAGTATCTCACCAACCCGTGGCCTTTCGCACAATGGGGCATCGACATACTTGGACCGTTCCCGCCAGCGGCAGGCTAGAGGAAGTTCTTAGTAGTAGCAGTAGATTACTTCACCAAGTAGGTAGAAGCTGAACCTCTTGTAACGATCACAGCACGGAACGTCCAAAACTTCTTTTGGAAGAACATTGTGTGCCGCTTCGGGCTACCCCGGGTATTAATTTCTGACAACGGAAAACAGTTTGAGGACATCAAATTCCAGAACTGGTGCCAAGACATGGGGTTCCGACATAATTTCACTTCAATTGCACACCCTCAAGCAAACGGTCAAGTAGAAGTCACAAACAGAGCCATCCTCCGCGGACTGAAGGCACGTCTGGACCGAGCTAAAGGATTGTGGGCAGACGAGCTACCTAGTGTTCTATGGGCTTACCGAACCACGGAGAAAACCGCCACAGGAGAGACTCCCTTCAACCTCACCTACGACACCGAAGCAGTTATTCCGGCAGAAATTGAAGTACCTACGCTACGACTGGAAGCATACAATGATAAGACGAATGAGGATGAGCTACGTACCAACCTCGATCTACTCGACGAAGTAAGGGACCTCGCGTACATCAGGACTACAACTTACCAACAAAGAGTAGCTTGATACTATAACGCCAAGGTCAAGAAGCAGAACCTCCGCGTAGGCGACCTGGTCCTTCGTAAAGTTATAGTACCTGAGCCCAGCGCTGGCAAGCTCGGGTCTAACTGGGAAGGACCTTACCAAGTGAAACGAGTGCTCGGAGAAGGAACGTATGAGCTCGAGACCCTCGAAGGGAAACAGGTACCTCGGGCATGGAATATTGTCAACTTAAGACAATACTACCTGTAACAATTGAGTAGGTTACGAGCCACTCCCAGAGCCTAAGAGCCATCCTCCAGCCTAAGGGCTAAAGCGCCAAACTAATGAAAGACCTCAGCGCCATATAAGACCTAATCGCCTCATCCGCATAGGCTAAGCACTTGTAATGCCTAAGGTGCAGGCAGCTCGAGTGTGAACCTTGTGATGCATAGCCTGCCCCGGCATACAACAGGTTGAACCCGTTAAGGACAACCGATGTCAACTTAACACGGGTGCAGACAGGTCGGGCATATACCCTACTATGTTACTCACCTCGGTGCACATAGGGTTACCCCTACTGAGTACTGGAAGACAGTTCGGGGTGACGACAGTTGAGAAACCCCCACTTCGGGTACTTAGCTTAATAGCTTAACAGTTCAGGATAAAATAATCACTTCAGCAAGTAAAGTAAATTGCACAACATTTAGCAAAGTGTATTTTCATTACAAAAGGTTTGTTACAAAAAAAAAGGGGGATCGAGCTCGTAGGTACAGGGGCTGAACTACTTCGGAGTTTCATCGCCTTTGCTAGGGACCTCCTCAGGGGCATTAACCGGACTGGTGGCCTCTACATCATCATTGGCACCTTCGTCCTCAGAGTCTGGATCATTCGCTGACTAACGCACTATGTCATTAGTGATCCGCGAAGTAGTGATGGCGCTTGTATCAAGACCGGGATAGATGTGCCTAATTAACTACCGGCTGAGCTTGAAACCCTTGCGGTAGGCCTCGGTCATCATGTTGTCGAACCTCGAAGACTTAACATAGTCAATGACAACCTGGACCTTGGTCTCCTTGAGGGCATCTTCGAAGATCTCAGTCTTCTCTTTGAGGTCATCTCTGAGGTACTCCACCTCATGCTCTAGCTTCCCTTTCACCACCTTGAGGCCCTACACTTCAAGCTTCAGAGCATCCCGGTCTGCCTTGAGGCTGACCATCTCGAGCCTCAAGGCCTCTTGGCCAACCTTGAACCCATTCAGCCCAGCCCTCAATCTGTCCTTGTCTCGGGCCAGCTCGCTCTTCTCTGCCAACAACACCTCGATGAAGCTCTTATGAGCTGAGGCATCATTCTACAAGTGGTGGATCTGACCGCGAGCTGCCCTCAATTTGGTATGGGCTACGCGGGATGACTTCTCAACTTCCAAAGCCCGTCTCAGATGCCGATCAGATTGAAGGGTCAGGGCACACACGGTTGAGTTCACCTACAAAAAGGAGACCAGTTAAAGAAAAAAGGGGGAGAAGAAAAGGAAGAAGGAGAGAAGAGGGTCGTTCGCAAGGAACTCACCACCATGGTATGAGAAGCAGCTCGGGCACCAAGCTGACCAGGAGTGAGATCAGCCCATTCTGAGACTTCCTCCAGGTACGCAGCCTCCTTACTCTTCTGAAGGCTGCATTGGGGGTTCAGAATGCTTTGACCCTCCTGACTCCCCGAGCTAGATGTCGACATCTCTGCCGCATCGGTGGACTCCTCGGAAGCTTCAGTGGCAACTTTAGCAGGACAGGCCCCGGCTGCAGCCTCTACAGGGCGGGCCTCAGTGGCAGCTTCTGTAGCATCCCCTGCAGCAGTCTCGGCAGGCTTAGTGGTGGGCTCTGCCGCCATCTTGGGCCCCTGAGGTGCCATGTCCCCCTCCAAGTCGATGACAGGTTGAGCACTGGGGAGCTCGGGCTCCGGAGCCGGGGCCTGTGGAGGCTGAGCCTCGGCAGAGGCCTGCGGGGACTCCATGCACGCCTTCTTCGCTACACGCTTCTTTCTCTTCATCTGGCAGAAGAGCCTCTGACTGTCTATTTTCTCCGCCTCCATGGAACCTGCAGTGAAGCTCAGCGTTAGTAACCCTGAAGTAAGTATACAAACAAAAGGGTCGAAGTAAAGACAAACCTACCCGGGCTCAAGCCGGCCTGGATGAGCTTCTCCTCGGCTGTGAAGTCCTTGTAATTCAACCCGAGCTGAGCCCACGACTGAAGTGACTTCTTAGTCTTCCCATCGAGGATAACACCGGGGTCTTGAACGGCCACCCTCCAGTCAGTAGGGAAGGGCCACCTCGTGCTGCTCCGAACTGCGAAGTAGTCCCACTTCCAGGCCGGGACTTTACTCGGGAGCTTATGCATTAATTTAAAACCTAGGCGGGGAGACAAATAATAAGCCTGCCTGTGCCCGGGGAGAGCACCCGAAGCGCTCTTCTTTATTGCCAAGATGGTACTGAGGATATCTAGGTCAATGGGGAAGGAGCAATCGCAGCAGAGGGATATGGTCCCAACCACATTTCGTATGGAATTCGGGTGAAGCTGGTCCAAGGTAATGTTAAAGTGCATCAGCACCTCAACAATCAGAGGGTGAAGAGGAAGACGGAGTTCGGTGACCAGTTTCTCCCTGAAGACCACGATCTCATCGGGACCATGCTCCCATGGAAAGCTGCCGGTAGGAAGACTGCAAGAGTACTCCCAGGAAGGTGGAACCTCTGTATGAGGTCCTGGAGTCTCTCCAGAGTCATGGTGGAAGGGCCAAACTGATCTGGCACCTGACCTCAGTGGGAGGTGGATGCCAGACGACCCGAAGCCACCCGTACGTCGGACGGCTGGGCGGCAGAAGAGCCACCTTGAGCCGAGGTACCCACCTTAGGCTCGTCGATAAGGCTATCTACACTAGACGACATGATAACACGAAAAGGAAAGAATGTTCAGAAAAGAAAAAGAACCTCAGGGACTCACCGCAGGAAACGCGAATCGAACTAAGGGAATAACCAAGCTAGAAAACCCGAACTAGGAACCTCAGACGCGAGCTCAACACTGACGCTGAAGACTTTGTGGCGAAGAAACGACCAAGGGTCCCCCACTATTTATGGCCACTGCATTCGGGCGTTAACGGTCAAGATTGAGATGATCCAACGGCTCTCAAAGAAACCGGCGATGGGCTCTTTGAGGCGAAATCAGTTTAGCACATTTTTTGACGTCTGCGAAGTCCAAATCGCGTGAGGTCCGCGCATAAACAGAACGCGACCCGGTTTTCTCTTGATCGAGCCGGGCACTGGACCGGTCCAGCTAGACGAAGCGCACGGCGGAGTGGCATGAGTTCCGAAGCCAAATCCACCCGGCACATCATGAACTCCCTGCACTGCATCAACACCGCCAGCACAGGGAGTGGGGGGCAATTGATGGAGGGTGATTTGGCCCGACCTCGTAGCACGGGTACGCATGGGCATGACCTTGCTCAAGCAATGACTCAGCGTGACAGCACAGCAAGCGCAACTGCAACTCAGTAGGAAGGGCTCACTGAGTTCAGCCTGGCATCTCGGTGGGTTAGGCTACTCGCCGAGAGCCGCTTGGTCGGCACCTCGTTCCCAAGACTGAGGCGCTCCGAGCTACCTCCGAGCTCGAGGCCCCCTGACCTTTCTTGATGCCCGAGCTCCTCCCAGTGGATTTTAGGCCACTCCCAAACAGGAACACCCCGATCCGCGTCTAGATACCCTGAGGTAGAGTCACCTCGGGCCAGACAGTTCGACGTAGCTTGCCATAGGCAGCTCGCCACTGGCAAGGTAATTCGGTACCGGGGAGCTCGCAGAAGAGTAATTCGGCACATCGTAGGAAGGCCTCCTGCCTAACCACCATACCTGACAAACCTAGAGACTACAACCACGTCTCTCGTCAGACAGTGTTGTGCCCGCCACCTTTAGAAGGTGTCTTACACCTGACAGGTACGTACCCTGCAAGGACGGTCCCGCACATGCCACCTCAGCCCTGGCTGTAACGGCTGCGGCAGGATGACAGTGGCGGTTATACCTGCCCTGTCAGAGGCAGGTAGGCCTGATTCGACAGAGTTCTGTAATAAGTAGCCCAATCTCAAAGGACAAAGGTAACTTCCTGGTACTCGCGCTATCTACACTCTTAGCTTTCTTCCTCTCTTTGCATCTTTCACAGAACTCTAACTTAAGCATCGGAGTGTTCCCGCCGGGCAAGCCCCCGGGGATCTCTCATCTTCTCCATCTCAGGTACCTTTCAGGAGCCACGCAAGCGCCAACTAGGAGTGACCGAATCGCGCACCATCAATTACTAATAATAATGATTTTTTCTAAAATTTAATTACTGATTATAATTACTTTTTGATAATTAATTCTTTAATTATAACAATGATAATTATTACTTCAGAATGTTAATTCATTAGGATAATTAATAAGTATTTTAATAATGTTAATTATTAATTGGGGTATAATCATTTTATATTTATATTAATTCATATTAATTATTATATAAATATATATTTAGTGTTAATTATTTACATTGTTATTATTATAAGTAATTATATTTAATACTATTATTATTCTCCAATAAATATTTCATTTAGTGAAAGTTAAGTTATAAAACTTTCAATTATTCATTATTTTTAAACTAAAAGAATTGTAAAAGAAATTATTATTTAGGAATTAACTAAAAATCATAATTATAACAAATTAATTACTTCATAATAATAATAATAATTTAATATTACTGATTTCAACGTCAATACACACATAATAGGAATATATTATTAGTAAATAATAGTAATAATAATATACTTATTATTATTACTAATTTCATAATTATTAATATATTATTAATCTATATTACTCAATAAAGACAAGGAATAAAAGAAAAATCAAATTAGCACTAAATGAATGAAACTAAAAATCTACAAGTATTCTAATTAACTTGAATTTGACATAGCAACATGCCCAAAATTATAATTTCAACATACATTTCCTATTTGTATCTCCCAATTCCCATAATTCAAGCATTCCATTAGGTTATGTACAAGTTTCCCTACATTTTTAGTAAAGATAAATTCCAGCCAGTCTATGTACATTGTGGGGAGCTTAGACTTAAAATCCATAACTATGATCAACCAAAAGAAGCATTGCCACCTAACTTAGAGGTGACCTCCACACTCAGAATGGTCTCATTGTTCTTCTTTCTTTCATGTTTCCTCTATTGGATGGGCTTTGGGGTCCTTATTATATTATCAGTTGATTGTAGCCATACATGATGATGATTTGATTGTAGTCATATATTTTTCATCTCTTACTTCAGATGATGGATGCACCTGCAAATGTTGTTTGGCATGGATTGTTTTTCTTAATGAGTTGGAAAAAAATATTTTAGGTAAATATTTAAATAATTACAATTTTAGTTAAAATTATTACTATATAACAAAATTTTAAATTAAATACTAAAATAAATTATTAATAATAATAGTAATGGTTAAATTAAAGTAATAAACAGTTCAAGTTGAATTTAATGACCCGTATAATTTTACGGATTTGACATATAAGGGTCAATTTATATGGACCTGTACGTAGACTTTATGAGTGTCTTAAAAATGGTAGTTTATAAACAGTAATAAAAATGGTAATAAAAATTATTAATGTTTATTCATAGTACTTAATACGGGATCATTCACTAGTTAGTGACAAAATTAAAGAGCTAGGAAACACTAACCACAATAGAACAAGGATTCTGAAACACGTGGCAAGGGATTTTGAAGACGTTGCGCAATGATTTATTGGTTTTATTTATGGTCCTTCTATTAAGACTCAGCGTAATAGATTTTGGGCTAAACTTAATAAATGGCTTGAAACTATAGATCTGCCCTATGTTTTGATAGGAGATTTTAATGAGGCAAGATTAGTTGGGGTTCAGGACCCTAGTTTTTCCTCCACCCATGCCAGGAATACTTCAACCCAGTATAGGAATCTAATTATGGATCACAATCTGTTGGAGTTCGGAATATAAGGTGAGGGCTTAACTTGGTCAAATAAATGAACCTCAGGTATCCGTTTAAGAAGGACTCTTGATAGAGCTTTAACCTCTCCTGGATTTCAGCTTTCCCTAATGTTAACCATCACCCACTGATCCTGGATATTAGCCCAAAAAAACTAGTACCCTAGACCTTTCTGATTTTATGAAGTGTGGTTATCTGACAATTCTTGTAAAGAAGTCGTAAAGGATGGTCGAAGACTCCAAATTAATGGTCATGCAACTTAACTTACTTTGAAAATGTCCATCTAATCAAATCGATCCAAACTTAAAACTAAAGCAGCTGGAAGAACAAATTTTTGAGGTTGAACAATCTTCTCCCTGGGACCAAAATGCATGAATTATATAAAATGTATGAACTCATCTAAACCCAGGTGGAGAGCTTTTGGAGACAATGATCACTCTGGCTACAACTAGGAGACAAAAACACCAATTATTTCCATCGGAGTACCATATTTCGGCAGAAAAGAAATTCAATTGGTGGAATTAAAAAGATCAAGGAAATTGGGTGACAGAACACAAGAAAATTGTTGAAGTTTTTGTTTCCTACTTTTCCAACTTATTCACTAGACAAAATTCTAGGGATTTGAGCTTTATTTCAAGTTTGATCAATCCCATTGTTACGAAGGTAGATAAATTATCCCTAACACCAATCCCTCGGATGATGAAGTCAAAGGATCCCTTTTTAGAATTGGTAGCCTTAAATTCCAAGGTCTTGATGGCATGTCAGCCTTAGAGTATAAAGAATGTTGGGATTTGATGGATAATGAAATAATAGCTTTTGCAAAAGAAAATGTTGAGAAGATTGAATCATACCTTCATTTGCTTAATTCCTAAAAAAGTAGGTTGTACTCATGTTTAAGACTTCAGGCCAATCAATCTTTATTGTAATGTCTCATAGCTAAAATTCTAGTTAATTCTAACTTTGTACTATTTTGGATGAATGTATAGTCCCTACCCAAGAAAATTTTGTCCCAAGCCGTTAGATGCTTGATAATACCATCATTGCCCATGAGATTATCCATTTCCTTAAACATCAGAAAAGAGGGACAGGCTATATATTAAACTTGACATTTCAAAAGCCTATGATAGACTTGAATGGCCTTTCCTGCTAAGGTTTTGCAAGTCCTGGGTTTTCTAATGACTTCTGCTAACTCATAAGAGAGTGTATCTCATCTGTTTCCTTTTCTGTCCTCATTAATGGAACCTCTAAAGGTCATTTTAATTTTCCCCATCTAGGGGTCTTAGATAGGATGATCCTCTCTCCCTTACATTTTTATCCTTGCAATGGAGTGTCTATCCAGAATTCTTTATAAATTTTAAGAGAAAAGGGGTATAAAAGGAATTCAAATTGCAGTCGGGGATCCTTCCATTTCCTACATTTTCTTTGCGGATGATATTCTCTATTTTCTTAGAGTTCATTGTGAAGATATGGATAATCTTAGGAATTATTTTGCAACAATTCCAAACTGCCTCGGGTCAACTTATAAATTTTGATAAATTGGAATATATCTTAGTAAAAATATACATCCCAGGCATTAAAGAATGATAAGAAGACAGCTTCAAATCAAGCCTCTCTAAAATCACTCAAAATACATAGGGATTCCTCTTTTTAGGTCAAGGAACAAACACTCACAGCTGTTGTTCAATTCCTTATTGCTGGTGTGCCTGAAATAAATTGGCCCAAATAAGAAATTTGGGAGGGTTAGGGTTTTGAACAATAAAACTTGTCAATCAAGTGCTTCTTAAAAAAATAGATTAGAGATACCTCAATGAGCAACATAAGCTCTGGGTGCAGTTTTGTAAGTCTAAGTACCTTAAGAATAACCAACTTTTTCCTTATTCTATTACTTCTTCAAGTTCTTATTTCTGTAAATCCACAACACAAAAACTGCGTAACCTGTTTCCTGAAATAGGTTTCTTGGTTTCTACAAACTCGGATTAGAAAATTGACTAGGCTCCCTGGATTCAAGCTAGGGATGGTTTTAAAATGTTAGAATAGCCTATTTCCCCAAACCTTCGAAAATTTTCCTTTTCAGACTTAATCACCTATAATTCCTGGAATACAAATTTTCTAACTCAATACATCGACCAAGCTCAAATCCATGATATTTTGAATGGGAAAATCTATGATGCAGAAAAGATATGGTATGGAAAGAGTTTTGACCAATCAAATCCCATTCATGAATTTTGATAAATAACACCATGTTCCCTACCATGTTTATGATTCTGTTTTATTGGCCAATTGTTTTTCGGATATCATATCTTTTCCATATCATAGTTGAAAGACATTCATTCTTCCAGAATAAAACTCGTTTGTGTGGATTTGGACCCCTCACTCCTCAGGAAGGTTTTCTACAAAGCATGCTTATGCTCATCTCCAACAACCTAATCAAATCATGCCAAATGATAATCATAAACTTTGTTTAATATGGATTTGGAACTCTTTGACAGCTCCTCGATCCCAAATGCTCTTATAGAGGGTGATTAATATATATATATATATATATATATATATATATATATATATATATATATATATATATAATAATAATTATAGATATATATATGTATATATATACATGTATATATATATAATAAAATTATAAAAAATAATATATATAATAACAATATTATAATTCTTAATTTTTTAAATATCAAATAAAAGTATTTTTATATATAATTTTTTGTTTTTATAAAATATTTTTTCTCAAAATTGAGCTCGAGCTCATCAAACCGAGCTCGAGCCTCGTACTATTCGGCTCAGCTCGGCTCGAATCCACCCCTAAATACCACTTATAATTATCCCTAGTTGAATTTTATAAAGGCACTTTTGCGAAAGCACTTTTATAAAAGTACTTTTATGAAAGCACTTTTACAAAATCAATTTTATAAAATTACTTGTACGAAAGCTCTTTTAAGAAAGTACTTTTATGAAAGCCTTTTATAAAAGCACTTTTATAAAATCAGTTTTATGAAAGCACTTTTACGAAAGTACTTTTATAAAAGCACTTTTACAAAAGTTCTTTTATGAAAGCACTTTTATGAAAGCACTTTTACGAAAGTACTTTTATGGAAGCACTTTATAAAAGTACTATAAAAGTACATTTACAAAAGTACTTACATAAAAGTGCTTTCATAAAGTACTTTTATAAAAGTGCTTTCATAAAAGTACTTTCACAAATGCTTTCGTAAGGGTACTTTCTTAAAAGTGCTTTCGTAAAAGTAATTTTATAAAAGTGCTTTCGTAAAAGTACGTTCATAAAAGTGTTTTTATAAAAGTACTTTCCTAAAAGTGTTTTTACAAAAATAATTTAATAAAAGTGCTTTCAAAGGGTATATTTTGAAAATTTGAAAGCAAATGGAGGACAAATAGTCACAAATGCTTATTTAAGTGCTTATTAGAGGAAAAAACTATCAAATGCCCAATATAAAATAAGTGCTTATTTTTTAAACTAAGCAGTTGAAAAAGTTGGGTGCCAAATGCAAATAAGTGTTTATTCGAATAAGCACTTATTTTTAAGCACTTGTTCAATAAACACTTATTTAAACTTAAGCACTCCTAAACATGGCCTAGATGTAATAAACTACATTTATACTTGTGCAAGCTAATATAAAACTTTTATTTTTTAAAAAAGGGAAAATCTATGATGCAAAAAAGATATGGCATGGAAAGAGTTTTCACTTACCAAAACCCACCCATGAATTTTAATAAATAACACCTTATTTGCCACCACTTTTTGGTCAGTTGTTTTTCGGATATCATATCTTTTCTATAAGATAGTCCAACCCTTAAAAAATTCAGAAAAGAGATTGGAAGGGTATAGCTAATAATTTATATGAAAATAAAATTAAGAAAATAAACATTTTGATCAAAAGCAAATGTATGAATATTTTAAACATTTTCATATCTATTTTTAGAGGATTCTAAACAAAGGAGGTATAATTGCAATTCAAGGAAGGTAATTGTAATTTACACTTCAGGCGACGTTTCAACAACAATTAGATGGGCGGTTTCAACAATTTTCCCTTTATTAAGATAAGTGGACTGCAATCGATCTCTCAAATCTGAATTACAACCCTCTCCTAATCTACTAGTAGCCCCCTATAAACCCCATCTGCCCATGAATTTAATATCAACCCACGGCAGTATTCAGTCCAACCCTATAAATCATAGCTTAGGGTCTGGACTGAACTATAAAATCCCCTAGACATTCTACATAATGGATGATAGGGTACGCCTGTTAAACAGAGAGTTTGGTTCCTTTGAAATAGGATGATTATGATCAGACAGGTCTCTTATGAGTTACGAGGACTACCGTCATCATGGCTCCACAAGTGTTCAACCTCCCTGGTCAAATTGAAAAAAGCTGGACAGTTCCCTCACAAGGCATCTGTTGGAGAGTGTACTGAGGAAAGAAAGGAAAAGTATTTAAAGAATCAAAAGTGATGATGAGAAAAATGGGACCTACTGGGTCCTCCATTTCCCTCGGTGGAGCAGACTCCCCCATGGAAGCGGCAACGTCAAGCAAAGCAAACCCAGAAAGAAAGAAGAGGAACCGCCGACCAACCATAGCGTCATCATCGGTATCACCGACCAACCATAGCGTCATCATCGGTATCGATTTTTTTTTCATCCATTTTTTCACATTCAGTCTCACCTACTCCTACACCAACATCAACTCCCCGGTTTGCAGAAGCTCCAATTACCGATCTTCAACTGTAAGTTTCTCCTCAACTCTTCACCTATCTCTTAAGTTATTTTCTTTTAGGCAGTTAGAACCCACAAAAAAAAAAATAAATCATAGAACGAGAGGAATAATGGGCTCTCCACTGTTTCTTAATCAATTTTCTCTTTAAAACAACGTTGTTCTTGTTCTGGATTATTGTTTCCTCCTCCATTATGCAGGTGGTTGCTAACTCATCTCAGAACAAGAACCAAAATTAGAGAAGGAACATTTGTAAGAAGCTGAAGAAGTTGCTATTGCTAAATTGCTTTCGTTAGGATGGATTCTATTAATGAAATTACTGGGTTCTCTTACAATCCTAGCATGGAAGCTATGGGAGAAGCAGATGGCGACGAGGAGTTCTCTGGGATTCTAGAAATTTATGTTCATCATGCCAGGAACATCCATAATATCTGTATCTATGACAACCAAGATGTCTATGCGAAATTCTCTCTCACTTGCAGCCCAGACGAGACTCTTTCAACTAGAATTGTGAATGGGGGTGGAAAGAACCCTGAATTCAATGAAAGTTTGAGAATGAAAATAACCCAACTAGATGCAGTCATCAAATGTGAAATTTGGATGCTTAGCAGGGCCAGAAATTACTTAGAAGACCAACTATTGGGATTTGCACTGGTTCCCACATCGTTAGTGGCAAGGAAAGGCAAGGTCACCCAGGATTTCACCCTCTCATCCACTGATCTCTTCCATTCACCCGCTGGAGCTGTCAAGCTGACTCTGTTTCTTAACACATCCCTTCCTGTCAGTCCATCCGCAAAGTCCTTTGATGATTCAGCGGCTAATTCATCCATAAGCTCAGAAGTCGTGTTGCTTGATCGCAAAACCTCAAACGCCAGATTGGATCCGGTTGAATATGGGAGTATAGAATTTCCTGATATCAATATAGCAAGGGAGAATCAGAAGTTGGTTTCTCAGTATTTCAACATGGCAGAGCGCAACTCTGCTTTGAGGCCTAGTTTGGCAGGACCTGCACCTTTCCTTCATCTTGGTGCCTGTTCAAAGTCGGTGGATGATTATGACATGACAATAAACTCCTCTGAGGAGAATTCTAGTGGATCTGTTTCTCCAAATGGAAGCCTCCAAAATTCTGGAATCTTTAGTTCTACTACTACTACTACTACTAGCTTAAGTGATGATGGGAACTCGGTTGACTCTATGGAGAAAAAGAGTAATGTGGCTTGTGATTCATCCAATTGTCAGGTTGTCTCTATGTCCATAGACGTTCATCAGAACTCTGGACCATCTCCAGATACTCCAACAACAAAGAAAGGAAACAATGTCACAGATGAGAAAGAGCTGAGTGTCACAAGCAAGAAAGAGGAGAATTCTAAAGGAGGCAATTTGGCTGCTGTTGAACTGGACCCAATATTCACTGCTCCTCTTGGGAACATCAACCTTGAGGCTGAGCAAACAGCAATGCAGCAGAAGATAGTTGACATTTATATGAGGAGTATGCAGCAGTTTACAGAGTCACTGGCAAAGATGAAGCTTCCCATGGATTTTGGAAAACCAGATTCTGATAACCTTGGTGATGTTATACAGAACCATACCAGCAAGTCAGAAACTGATAACAAGAAAAAGGATGGGTCAAGGGTATTCTATGGTAGCCGTGCTTTCTTCTAATTGATTCATGCAATTTAGTTGAACTGGGGAGCTTAATTAATTTACAGTAATTTGGCTATTCATGGTAAGTGCTAGTTATGACATAGGGTCTAAATCTTAAGGTTACTTTTAACTTCTTTGTTTTAGATGAGCAAAGTGTTTATTTTCTTCCCTTTTGTTATTGACATAAAGAAGCCTTCTGTTTTTCTCCTAAGGAGTGGAGATATAGACCCTCTGCTTACAGACCTAAAGTGTGAAAACTTGACCATCCATATTTGTCTGTTTTCCTCTCTCAATTATTTATTTTGTATACTGTGATAACAACAATGTACCTTTATTATATTTCATCGTTGTCTTGTTCTTTGACGTTAGAGATTTTTTAGTTTCTATGATATTTATGTTCCTTGAAAGTAATAGTTGTTGAACAAATATGCTTTATCTTAGCAATAATTAATGCAGAAATTACATCAAAGCTAGTGTAAATGTTTTAGTCTGGCAATTCATCATACAATTTTTCTTCCTTTTACCTGGTTTTTCTCCCAAATTCCAACTGGTTTTTGTTATAATCCTTTTGGCTCCAACAAGACATCTCAGCAGAAGTGGCTTGTTCCTCATTTATTATTCTTTTGGTTTATTTCCATAAAGCTTGAGTAGTGGTAATGTCTGAAGCTCTGAATATCAGCTACTTTCAGTTACATGAAATAGTTATACAATCATGATTTCTTGTTTTAGTTTGTGTGATAGCATCCTGTTGGTAGTATTGCTGTTGTACCCTGTTTCCGACCATGCTGGTATTAAATTTCTTTCCTATTTTCTTGAATGTACTATTTTTCGTTCTGTCCTTCATCTTTTTCTTCTTTTTCCTTCTTTTTTGTTTGGCAAGAGAGGGTTTTCTAGTCAGGTCACTTAGCAAGCTTCCCTAAAAGACCTAGAAATCTTCCATGTGGCAAATTAGATTTTGAGCTAAAAGCAATCTCCAAATTCCTCTCCCCATTCCCTATTCATGGAAAAAATTACTCAAAACATATTGCCACATGTGCAAATTAAAATAAGACCTCTTTCATAGGTCAGTTTTAAATTAAAAAATTGAAGTTTTGAATGGCTACTGCAAGTTATGAAAATTACCAATACAAAGGTAGGGTATATGGCTGATATGGGCTGTGGGATTGAATATGTGACGTATCCAGTGGATCCTGATGGACAGTTTAGATTGAACACAGAGTCCGTCCACGTGGCAGAGACAGATAGGTCCATCTTGGAGAATTCGCTATTTGATCTGATTAGAAAACCTGTTTCTATAGGAGCCATTACTTGGTTCAATGGTAAAATCTTGGGCTGACAAGTGTGAGAACTGAGTGCAAGTCTAAGTCTCAGAACAGACACTTCATTCTGGAAAATGCCAAAGGTTAGGTCTGTATCCAGTCCGCTTCTCCCAAGACCCTGGATAGTCAGGACCAACATTACATAATGGCCCTTTATATATAAGAATTTCTAATAGACTCGTAAAGTATTGTGGTAGACTATATTGTTGCTTCTTTCTAGCATTAAACAGCATATTCAAAATTTTGTGATCTTCAGACAATGAAATGCATGAATTAAATCTTAGCCACATTATTTTTGTGTAGTAATAGAAACTGTTGAGGATCTTGAATAGTTTATGCACCAATTAGGCAATTATGGGTGGATAATGTCTAGGTTCTATTTTTAGTTTCCTTGTAAAAATGTTTATGTTTTGTTCTCTGGTCTGCTTTCCTATGCCATCCATTAGTTTTTTGTACCACTGAAAATGAACAATTCAGTTTCTTCTATCTAATTTATATTTTGTGATGGCATGACATGAACTTCTTTTACCTTTATCCAAATGGCATATCACAAACTTGTTCACTAAAATGGAAGCTTGAGATGTAAACAAAGAATCCTCTAGACAGGCAATAATGCAAAGTTAATAAAGAATTTGCACATAAGATCAAAGTATGCAGGTAATATAAATTTGCATTCCTAGCATATGAAATAATTTAAATTTTATGTCAGTTAAAACAAGTTCTGACTGCTAGTTATAGAAGAAATTATTCATGTGAATCAACAAAGTCAATTGTTACTCACTACTGATATCTTGGGTTATGAAACATGTCTTGAGAGCAGTTTAAGTAGAATCCTACTCAAACAAAATGCTGGATTTACATAAAAGTTGCTAATCACTCTACTAAATGTTTGAGAGATATGTAATGGGTAAATAACTGACTCTTTTTTTAATTTGATCCATTAAAGGTAAGCCATTCTTGTGATACAATATAATAACAAAATACTGAGGATTCCCAACAGCATAGGATTTCCAGAATCTTACATAAAATAGAACATGGTGAAGCTTGTTCTCCCTTTCTCAGCCAACTACACAATAAAAATTGAAGTATTTCCTCATGACCATGTTCATTTCCTTGGGGGGAAAAGCGTTAAAATTTTGTTTTTCCACCCAAATTCTTATAAGTGCTAATTTTGGTGTTTTGGTTGAGCAAAGGAATTAGTAATAGTTTATGTATACCTAGTTTGTATGGTTTAACCAGTAACATTATCTGGTTTCATAAATTTATAGTGAAAATATGGCAACATAGTGAATGAACAGAAGGAAAAATGGAGAAACTAACCAAATGAAAAAAAGTACACCTAAGATAGGGTTTTCCCTCTATAATTTTGATCAAATAAAACAGTTTGGTATGATTTTCAAAAAAAAAATATTAGGGTTTGAAATGGGTGAGATTGGGTTACGTTTGGTTAGGGTTAACCTTACCAACAAAGTATCCAACTGATGAGAGAGGACTTGGCCCTCCAGTGACATCATGACACATGGCATCTCGGAATAGTTGGATGACACCTAGGCACCACCTAGGTGATGACTTGCCCTAACCAAAGTGATAGAGTTCCATATCGCGATTCATCTTTGCCATCAACCTGGCAACCGGCCTCTGCCGCCGACCTAGCGATCGGCCTCCTCTGTCAACTTGGCGACCTCGACCACAACTTAGGGCGGCTAGCAGCACCTCGCCCAGGGCCGACATGTAGCACTTTGTCACCAGCCGAAGTGACCTCGACGTGAGGAGTGACCTCCCTCGAGGGCTTGCCGACCTGATTGAGGTTCAAGTGGTGACCTACGAGGCGTGCTCGCTGACCAATTCCGCATGCATGACACATCACTCCCGGGTCTCTCAGAAGTTGGTCCTCGTACCGAATGTTCCGGAGGAGACCAAGCAAGGCGCGAAGATTGGTCTATGTGTACGACTACCTCCGAGGACTTTGGGCCGATTAGGCATGACCTCCCGGAGGCGTGAAGCCCGCGCCAAACAACACCTATATAAAGGCCTCACCTCCAACCTCACAAGGTAGATGCGCAACGTAGCTCTCTATCTCTCTTACTCCCATCTCTCTCACAAAATCTCCGCATTCGCTAACTTAAGCATCGGAGTGCCCACCCTGGGTAAAGAAGCCCAGGCACTCTGACATTGCTCCCTTGCATGTCTCTCTAGAGGAATATACAACTCATCGAATTATTTAGCTTGGCACCCAAATAATCTCTTAGCTCGGCCTAGTCAGCTTAAGAATAGAATACCTCCTAGCAAGGGAACTTTAGCTCAGCTTCTAACTCACTATCTAGTGCGGGAACTAACGAAATGCGCATCATCAATTGGTGTCGTCTGTAGGAAATGCAACAAAAGCTAAGTTCCCACCTTCTAGTTTGCTAAGTTCTCACTTTCTAGTTTTCACCTTTATCAACTCAATGACATTTTTGAGAAGCACCTACATCAAGAACGAAGTGTTAGTTACTGGGGGCAAGAGCATTTGTGATGAACCTTGAGAACCCCTTTGTGACAATCAAGTTTAGTGCCCTTAGCACTTCCTGGAGTAGCAACCGTGCCAAACCCAACACTCCCATTACCCCAAACAAATACACCGCAACCTCATTAGAATGCCCCTCTCCCCACTGTAAAGCTACCAGTGGTTCTTGCCGGGATTGAAGTGCGACAGTTTTATGAGCTGAAGCATGAATCTCCAGATGTGGGCATGGGAGGAGAAGTTTGGTGCATTCATACCACTGCAAAATAAACAGTAATAGAACGACCTCGACAATCAACAATCAGGCAACAGGCACCTTGGAGTGAGGCTGACCCGTAGGTCGAGCCCTTTATGGTTCCCACGGGGTTTGGCGGCCAACAAACTATGAAAAAGCTCTGTTGACCTCAACTCATTCTATGTTTATACTCAACAACAGTCAATTCGGAAGAAGCCTCATCAGCTCTGTTTTGCGAAGTTGCCTCTATAGGTTGAGTGGCTCTCACAGGAGTTGGAGGCCAATGGACTACACGAACGCCCTTGCAAGTTGAGCCTTCCAAGGCTCCCGTGGAAGCTGGCGACCTATAGTTAGTAGAGTAGCCCCCACAGGTCAATCTCCTTATGGCCCCTCGTAGGAGTAAGCGCACATCATGACTAATGCAGTGTAGTCATGGCACTGAACTACCGGCCAATGCCGACAACAACATACGTATTAGCAGCCATCACAAGGGGGGTAGAACATGAACGACTAGCTTGGGCGAGCTTCAACGATCTGAACCAGATTGTCTCCCAGCCCGAACTGCAAAGCCTCACTACTGATCGAGCTCTGTATGGCTCCTGTGAGAGTTGGAAGTGAATTGGATGTGGAACTAGCCTAAGGTCGAATCCTTCGTGGCTCCTGTGAGAATAGGTGACTTGCAAACAGCAGAGCCACCCCCTCAAGGTGAGCCTCCCATGACTCTAGTAGGAGCGGGTAGCCAATAGTTTTAGGAGCAGATGGTACATGTACGACATGATCTCGCAAACACCTACCTGGGGAAGCCAATCCCAAGTGACGACATAAAAGCAGCCACATTTAAGGCTACTATAGAACGACCATCTGCTTTGGAGATCTGGTCAAATTAAGTTCTAAGGGAGCCATGCCGCTTTTTAGCTAAGGTGCCCTCAAACTGACCTTGAAGCACATCGACAACAGGAAGACCGGCCTCACAGTCGACCTCCACCTTGGTTTTAGGCTCCATGTTGATCTCGCCGGCTACTCTTTTGAGAACCGGCTCGATGGACATTGTGTTGTAGTCTACCTGAGTGGAGCGACCTGACATGGTAGTCACACAGTTAGAACTCCCTCTTGAGGATGACATAATGAGCTTCACTCTTGAGGTACTTAGTTGGATTGTAGAACTCCTTGACGGTTGCATCCCTAATAAGGTAGATGTCCTTGGGGTACCTGCTCCACCTCTCCTCGAGAGGATTAATTCGCTCTCGTGCCCCGATGATCAAGACAGTGAGGTCCCGCATAAGGCTGCATTCAGCACTTAGGCTCTTCTGACCTGGGGAGTAAAATTGGACCAATGTCTATGGCTTCTAGCTCATTGAATCAATTATCCGGGCCAAAGAAACAAGCTACTCCCTTTGCTGAGCTGCCCCTAGCTCGAGAGTGGGGGGCAATTAATGAGGGAGGATTTGGCCCTCTAGTGACATCATGGCACATGGCATCTCGGAACAACTGGATAACACCCAGGCACCACCTAGGTGATGACTTTCCATAGCCAAAGTGATAGAATTCTATATTGTGATTCGTCTTTGCCATTGACCTGGCGGCCCACCTCCTCTGCCAACCTAGTAACCTCGACCACAACTTAGGGCGGCTAGCAACACCTCGCTCAGGGCCGACCTATAGCACCTCATCACTAGTCGAAGTGACCTCGGCGTGAGGAGCGACCTCCCTCAAGGGCTTGCCGACTTGATTGAGGTGTAGGTGGTGACCTGCGAGACCTACTCGTCAACCAATTCCGCATGCATGACACATCACTCCCGGGTCTCTCGGAAGTTGGCCCTCGTACCGAATGTTCCGGAGGAGACCGAGCAAGGTGCGAAGACCGATCTATGTGTACAGCTACGTCCGAGGACTTCAGGCCGAATAGGCATGACCTCCTAAAGATCTCGGACGCGATGCGTGAAGCCCGTGCCAAACAACACCTATATAAAGGCCTCACCTCCAACCTCACAAGGTTGATGCACAACGTGGCTCTCTATTTCTCTTACTTTCAGCTCTCTCACAAACCTCCGCATTCATTAACTTAAGCATTGGAGTGCCCACCCCGGGTAAAGAAGCCCGAGCACTCTAACATTGCTCCCTTACAGGTTTCTCTAGAGGAATATATAGCTCGCCGAATTATTCAGCTCAACACCCAAATGATCTCTTAGCTCGGCCTAGTCAAAGAATAGAATCACCTCCTAGCAAGGGAACTTCCAGCTTGACTTCTAACTAACTATCCAGCGCGGGAGCTACCGAAACACGCATCATCACCAACCATTTCCTACCCTTTCATTTGTTAAGTTGACCCCACCTAATAGAAACCCAAGGACACAAACTATGAAGTAAAAAGACCATGCCCAAGAGCAAATATGTGAACGTTTAATTGGCTAGGATAGGGTTTAAAGTAGTATTTTCGAACCATTATTGACCCAAATGGTCAAACCGTTCAGCCTGGGAACTATCTTGGCAACTGGTTCCGTTTTACCGAAACCCGGTCCTTGGCAAAAAACCATTGAATTGGTCATCCGTTGACCTAGGCGGTTGAATTATCGACCTATTCAATCTGTTCCATGGTTTTGGCTGTTTTTTATTTTAATTTCTTTATTTTTTAGATGGAATGGGTTGCCTGTTCAAACAGGACGGTCAAACCATTGACCCAAAAACCAGTGGCCATAATGGTTTCAAACTTCCAGTTTTGGGTCAATTTTTAAAGGGAAAAAGACGGTTCAGCCCAGGGTCAGAATTTGTAGGCACAACGTATTGTTGGGGTAGGTGCCAGCGCCAATTCACAGGTGGACATTGGTGCATAGAGTGTGGCTTGTTGACATTTTGAATGTTTATAGCTCTGGAAAGTCAGAAATCTGCATTGAGCCTGTCCGTACTTCTCCAATTTTGAAAACCTTTGTTTAAAGATTATTTCTGATTCTAGGTCAAACTAAGGATGAGCATGAGGTTGGGCCTAATTAAGCTAAATCTGAAATGGCCCAAGGATCTAGGCATAAATTCAGCTTAATGTTAATAGGCCTAATAAGCCCAGACCAATTTCATAATTAGGGCCTTGGAATAGGCTTAGGCTGGCCCGAAAAGTCCCTTGCAGGTTCTAGTGTTGACCTAAGACAGAATCTTGCCTCCATTAGAGTTGGATAAGGTATTGCTTTTGAACAAAGATGAAAATTCAAGAATTAAGTGATAGACGAATGATGAAAATTCAAGAATTAAGTGTAGAGATAAACTTCTAAATGAAATTGAGCCTTATTTTGCTTCATCCATGGTTGACGAATGCGTCCAACCAACTCTTGATTACAAAATAAAATGATATTTTTTCTTACATAGACCCAAATCCTAAATTCTAAACTCTAAACCATAAAATTAAACGTGTAAAAGTCCTTTGGTCATACATATTCTTCAGACTAGGTAGAGCCAAAGTTTTCCAATGAGATTTTATATGGAGGTTTACAGTGTCAGTTTCTTTTAAATAAAAAGGGTAAATTGTTGTAACCTTTCGAAGTTTTTCGTTGTTGTTGAAACCTCCCCTCAAGTTTGATAATTGTAACCACCTTCCTTGAATTTTTTGATATAGTTGCAAGAGAATCCCTCAATTTTCAAAAAACCAATATAATTAATCTTAATATTTATTAGTATATAAAATTTATTAAGCGAAAGCTAAATAAAAGAAATGGTCATTTATTAAAATACCCCCTATAGTTTCATGGATTTACTAAATTCTACCTTATAGTTAGCATTTTACTAAAACACCACTTATAATTTGCAATGCATTTAATCAATCTTTCATTAGATGGCAGTAGAAAATGACAATGTTGACCCTAATGTTCATTTAAATAAATTTAATCAAAAGAAAATAAAAATAAAAATACCATTTTTGCCCTTAATAAGACACGGGCAACCACTCTATTGGCTATATTTGGTTAATTTTGTTTTGTGTACAAAAAAAGTGACAAGGGTATTTTTGGAATAAAAAATCATGGACTGATGGCAAACAAACACTCCTTAATGAAAGGTTGATTAAGTAAATAAGTTATAAAATATATGGGACGTTTTGGTAAAATGAAAATTATAAGGTAGGTTTAAGTAAATATGTAAAACTATAAGGTCTGTTCTAGTCAATGACCCTAATAAAAACACATGACAATATACAATTGTTTTATATTTTCAACTTTTTAAATAATTAATAATTATTTGTATTTTATATAGTACTTTTAATAATTTTTTTATAATACAAAAATAACAATAATTAATTTCATTTAGGTTTATTCATCAAATAGATGAAACCAATAAACTCTTCTCGAGTTGGTTGGTTTTCTAGTATCTTAGGTTAGCTTTGGTTCAAAAATTTCCCAATTCGACCAAGTTGGATCAATTTCACTTCGGCCATTTGTAAACTGACCAAAATCGAATGACTTAACCATGGATATATATTAATATTTTATATTTTAAATATAATTTTAATATAGAAAAGCTAAAAATTTCCCATATTTCTTAGTGTAAAATGTTTTATTTCATAAATCTAATTTTTAAATTGATTTTCAATAATTGCACTGTAATTTTTAAAATTTAATTTAATTTTTAAGTTTAAATCTTTTGAACCGACTGTGCAAACCAAAAAATCAACCCAAACCGATACAAATTGAGTGGGTCGGTTTTCATAAAAAATCAATTGGTTTCATTTGACCAACTCCCCAACCTGACTAGGTTAATTTGGTTGGCTAAATAGCCTATGACCGAAGCCAACCAATTCATGGAAACTCATAATTTTAGTTAAATTAATAGTCTCATCTCTGATAAATAACAATAGTTTAATCTCTAATAATTATTGAAAATTTATAGTAAAAATATACAATCATTGAAAATATATTGATAATGAAAAAATACAATAATCACAATAGTTACAAAAATACAACAAGTACTAAAAATAAATTAACTTAATCAATAAATAGTATAATCTCAAATAATAGTTTAGTATCTAATAAATATTAATCAATAAGTTATAACAAAAATACAATAGATACAATAAGAACAATAAATTAAATAATAGTAGTTTAATCTCCAATAATTATTGATAGTTTTCTGTTAAATAACAAAATAAAATAAATTTATACATAATCATTGAAAATACATTTATTACAAAAAACAATAAATAGTTATTGAAATACAATAAATATTAATTTTACTATATATAATTAAATAAAAAATATAGATTAAAAGTTTAAAATTATTATTAATAAATATTATTTTTTTAAAGTTATTTTCTTGAATTATTACTTGATATAAGTGAAATTAGTTATTTACAATATTAGGTAAAAATTTTAAATTATTATTAATTTCAATATTATGTTATAATTATTTTTCTACTTTTTAGAATCTTTTTAAATTTATTGCATAATTTCTTTTTTCTTAACCATTTAAGATCTAGTTATGTTAAATATTTAGTTATTTAAATGCTTAAATAATATGTAAAATATTTAAATTTTAAAATATTAATTATTTATTGAATTGAATATCCATAAAGTCATAACATATACTATTATTACATAATTTGATTATTAATTATGTAATATATTAAATTATTATAGTTTTTGAGAGAAACTCTCTACTAAATTAGAGAAAATTTTGGAGAAAGTGGGGATAGTGGGGGAGGTAGTTTAGGAAAAATTTTAGGAGAAAATATTATTTAGGTTATTGGGAAAATGTGTATATATATATTTGGGGTTGTTAAAATCAAGCGACGAATGATCAAATCTTGCTATAACTAAAAGTTGAAGTTTTTACACTAACAAAACGAAATTAATAAGAGGGGATCATTAACTAAAGAAATTAATGGGAGAATTTGAATTAGGTGCTAAAATTCAATGAAAGAGAAATTAGACTTAAATACAGGAGTACCAACACTAATGAGAGAACCGAAATGATCAAATGTATCGAACTGTATCGGACTATTTCGGGCCCGTATCGGCCGATATGTAGGAAAAGAAATGGAACAAAGGATTTATACAATTCCGTGTATCAGGTTCTTGTCAAAATGATACGTATCAACCGATAATGGCCCAATACATTGTGATATAACATTTTAGTCAAAAGTAGCTACATGGATATTGTGGACATTTTTATGCCTCTTTTTAAAAGATTTTAACAAAGGGGATCTACATGTAACTATGTCAGAAACTTTAGGGGAGGTAGGTAATTACAATTACCTAACTTCGAGAGAGGTTTCAACAACAATCAAAAACTTTAGGGGTGGTTTTAGAAATTCACCAAAAGAAACATAAACTTATATTTCTAAAGCAAGAATAACATGATTCAAGTTTTAGTTACTTAGATTAATAATAACACTTAGGCCTTGTTCATTTTTCAAAAGATCACTTACTCAAGTAAGTGCACTCGCCCAGGTAAATATTTCATGGGAAACACTTATCTAGGTAAGTTTACTTACCATGTTCTTTTGAATCCCAGGTAAGTTTTATAATGACTTTTTACTCATAAAAAACTAATGTTAGAATGGACAAACTTATCTATGAGTACCAAATAAGTGATACCCAAGAAAACTAATTTTGTCGTGGGGCTTAGACCTTATAAAAAAAAGAACACTTTAAAATTGGTCAATGAGAATCACTTTCTTGTTAACCAACTTTCCCCCTCCTAATTCCCAAAACAAACAGGCCTACCAACACCCCATTCATCTAAGAATTGACACTATTTACTAGCAAGATTTTGAGCAACTAGATTCCTGGATTTATCTTGCACCAATGGCTATTAGAAAGGTACAATAGTAACCAAGATCACAAATTTGACTTCAACCGGAACATTCACAAACTTGTTAACCAAGAGATCAATAGCAACAAAGCTGTCTGAAAGGATGAAAAAGAACTAAGGCTCAATTTTTCGGTCACTCTGATACATTGAAGCACAGCGTAGACCTTAGGAAAAAAATCTGGACACATTATTGAGAAATGCTGTTGCAAGTACTGTATTGGTCAAAGATGGTAATTCCATACCCTGATCTTTCGTTACTTAAAAAGGCTTCATCAACTTCAATTCGAGCAAAGCTGACGTGGGAAGCACCTATCAATTGCGAATAAGCTTGAATGGTTGGACTAGTCTATAGAGGCCAAAGCCACTTGGCTGGATTAAATAATTAAGGGTCTGTTTGGTTTATAGTTGGAATCAGAATCGGAATTGGAATCAGAATCAAAATCCTCCAAAATTGGAATCGGAATGGTCAATTCCCATAGTTTGTTTGGTTCAGACATGAATGAGAATGAGAATTAAAATCAGAAGGAATGAGATTTCATTCCTAAGGGAGGGGCAGAGAATGGCCATTCCCTCAAATGGGGGAATATCATTCCAGCAGGAATGGGAATGGGATTCCGATTCCGCCCAACCAAACAGTTGGAAATAGAATTTCCCATTTCAATTCCGATTCCAGACCCCTATTCCTGCAAACCAAACGAACCCTAAGTTTGGTAGAGTTGGGGCCTCACAACAATCACCAACAGAAAAAAACAACCACAAAGTATTTGAAATAGTAACTAAGAAAAATCCAATAGCAACAAAAATAACAAAATCTAAGCAAAGATAAATAAAAACAAGTACCACCAAGAACACAAAGAATTTACGTGGTTCGGCCTTATTGCCTACATCTACGGGAGAGACAAAAACTGCTATTCACTATGAAAGAAAATGAGAAGCAGTACACGTACCTTGTGGCTTGAAACCAAAACTAACCCTTAACCCTTGCACACCCATTCTCTTTTTCCTCTCTCATACCTCAGGGATGGCCTTTATGGTGGCTGGCATGTCGGCATCCTCATATTCCTCCATGATTGTGTAATAACTCTCCCTGTTCTCATCAGTAACCCATACACACCTAGACCGCTTCTTCCTTTTTGGAGTTGACAGAGGCTCACTTGCTAAGTTCGGCAAATGAATGCTTTCCACCTTAGGTATTCTGGTCTCTCCTTCCTCGGTTAGCTTTGTGTAGTAGATTGCGTCCTGAAGATGGGTCTCTGTTCTATCAAACGGGATGCGAGTAGTCGGGATTCTCACGATGCGGCCTTTGTGTTTGGCCTTGATGCATTGGTGGTATGTGGATTGGACCAGTGCCAAGTCATGTATCAATGGGCAGTCCAACAAGGCTTGATATGCCATCCTCCCCGAAATCACCCGAAAACTCCTGTTAATGGTGAACGGACCAATGGCAACCAGTAGCTCAATAAACCCCTCCGTGATAGATAAATTACTATTAAAATCTGTTACTTCCATAGAAAGCCCTTTAATAGTTTCTCTTTGTACGTTCATTAACTTGAGGGTGTGGAGGGAGATCAGGTTTACAGAACATCCCTAATCAATCATTGAGCGTCACATCTCATACCCCCCCTATCTTGGTTGTGATGTACAAAGGCTAGTTGTGGTGGGGGTCTATAGCTAGCATGTCATCTAGGGTGAAATCCACATGAAACTTGTTTAAACGATGGGGTTTGAGTGGCCTCCTAAACACTTCTACTAACACCCTGATGCCGAGTCGTCGTGTTGCAACACTAGCTCCCTACTTACTAAAGAACTGTTGCAGGTTTGGACTTTGCTTGGGCCATTGGATCAGCATATTCAGATGGTCACCTCCCGGTGTTCCCACCACATTGATTCTGCCTCCTTGGGTATGTGTGGGGGGGCATTGGTCTCTAGTTGGTTTGGCTTTCTTTTAACAAAGTCATCCAGCTTTACCTTTTGCATGGACAACCAACTGAGTGTAAAGCAGTCCATTAGATCGTGGTTCGGTGACTGGTGATAATTGCACCACCTCGCCCCATGCCTTTCGCTCTCTAGGTCAATTCCTGGTGGTGGTGGTGGTGGCAATTTGATTACACGATCCTCCACCAGCTTATTCATTATCTTAATCACCTCACTTTTGTTGCAGGCGAAAGGAGGAGGGGGTGGAGGTAGTGGGTTGTTCCGCCGGTTCTGGTTGCTACCATGGTAATAGGGTCATTGGTTAAGTCTTCTGGTGTTTTGAGGCCTTCTCTCGACAGTGTACACTTCATTCCTCCCATGTTGCGATGTCATCGAGACAGACTGGGGTGTTGTATTCTTGATAGTGCGCGTTGTCCTCTCCGCACATTTCCACAATTGGCTAAATGTCTCAACTTCAATATTTTCAATGCCTATACTGTAGGTTGGGTGCATCCCTTGCATACACTATTCAACAAAGTTCTTCTTGGTAGTGTGCTCTTCAAAGACTGAGTGAGTCAATTTCTAGAACCTCATGACATAAGCCAAGAGGTCCTCCCCGGTGTGTTGTTCTGTATTGCACAGGTCTACCATCGTCAGCCTCCGCTCTAGGGTGAACCACTTTGACAAGAACCTTTTCGCCAACTGATGAGAGTAGAATTTATCACATTTTTATCCCCAAATATTCTATCTTGCATACTTAATTAGTACTTAATTGGACTCATATTTCTTGTATTTCGGTTCAGGGCATGAAAGAAGGCATCAGGAGCAAAGAAAGGCAAATCAGATGATTTTTCACAGTTTCGGCACTGTTCAGTAATTTGGGTCTATCTCGCGTATCCGAACTCCGATTGGGCTGATTCAAGACCCACTGAATAGATAAGAGAAAAATCCACAACTTTCATGTTTTGGTCTTTCACAGATTCGGCCTTTATCAAAGTCAAATCCGGGCCCGAAGTTGGGGAAAATTCGTAGGAAAGCCCAATCCGCAGCTTAAGCCCAACTTGCAGAAAAGCCTAGCAACAACCCAATTCGCAGAGGAGGTCTAATACGAATCCAAGAACAAGAAACTGAGAAGAGTCTTATCAGATCTAAATTTATGATGTAATCCCATAAAGATAAAGAGATTGAGTTCATTAGATAAAGAGATAAGAGTAGGATTAGACTAGGACTTTCTATTTTTGAGAGATTAACTTCAAAAAAGAGTAGGAGACCACCCTGCCCCTTAAGCTATATAAAGGGGTAGGGGGCGGACTAGAGAGGCATCAAGAAGCAAATGAGCAATTTAACTATCAAGCAAAAAGTCTGCAAGAAGGAGGTGGCGGCAAGGAGAAGGGGAGATCTCAACTCCAATGGTGAAACCATGAGTTCTTTCTTTCCTCTTGTTTGTTTTATTTCTGCTAGTATGAACTAATTTATCTGTAATTAGAGTTGTGGAAAGCCTAATCATATCAAACAATTTATTTTTATTCCGATTTATTCAATATCGTGATTTCCATATAGTCTTTGAATTATTTTGCTTAATGCTATTAGGAGTGACCATCTCTTAATTGATCAGGCGTATGTGAATGAATCGATAGAGGAATTCACACACCTGAACACATAATTCATGGTGTGAATTGAATGGTATATAGGGGTATATACACATGATTCATCTGAATATAATAGCTTTTCATTGGATTTAATGTGCTTCTATCTTCAGATCTCTAATCGAGAGATCGAGGGGTTACCTGATAGAAATAGTTTTAGTATATCTCGAGAGAGAATATTAAATAAAATTGGAAAAACTTCAGCTTATGGGAATGACAATTTATCTTGGATAATCTCATCCATTAATATTCATTGGAATGGTTAGGTGGACCAAAAGCCCTAGCGAATTCAACCAATCGTTACATACTTCAGCATTGTTATTTCTGCTCTTGTTTTCCTTTTTTCTGCTTTTCATTAGTTTTTATCTTCAAATCTGAAATTCGATTGTCCAAATAATTAAGGAAGACTGTAGTTCTAATACTAATTTTGTTAAATCCTCGTGGGAACGATATTTTTATACTACTTGATAACTAATGCACTTGCTAGGGTTATATTTATAGCTATCACCAAATCTACCCACGAGTTCATACTCCCCACGGTCAGGTTGATGAACCATGTATATGCTGGTCTAGTCAAGGATTTGGAGAACTCTCGGAATTTCAGGTCTCCGTTCAATGCAAACGATCCCAACGTGTCTTTGAATTTGTTGATGTGCTCTTGTGGACTTCCCTTCTACACATCATACTATGGGCACTGTTGCGGTGGGACATAGCCAGACAGTTATGGTTTGTATAGGATGTAGTCAGAATATGGCTTTTGGATTGTAAGTGCAAATTGGGCCTTGTTCTAGCTATCCTCCATCAGGCCTGAAAGGGATGGTAGAATCCATCGTATGGACGCCAAAACAATTGTAGAATAGGTGGGCGAATTTCAAAAGTTTTCTACCTACCTTTCAATTGGGAATCACATTCCCTAATTTTAGAATCAAGATTCAAGGATCCTACTTGAACCAGAACCGAACCAGATCTGAACCAAAAGTGAAGGGAGTAATTATACATGATCCAGAGAAATAATATCTCCCAAAGTTGGTGTTCACACCCAAAAAAGGCACCAAGATCTGCTCCTGCTGAAAATGACACAACTGTGGAACAGAACCAGCAGGGTGCGTCCTACACACTGAATCCTTCACAAGAATCCTTTGGATGTCAATGAGCACCAAACCAAACCAGCCTTTCAACAAAGACTGATATCAAGAACTTTTCTTGATCTTTCTCAGACAGAGAAAACGAACTATGACAGGTGGTGGCGGCAGCAACAGGAGGAAACTAGAGAAGAAGGTGGCAAACTACTTTTCTTCTCTAGGGTTTCTGAGATCCTATCTCACAAAACTGCAGGTTGTGTTCTATGCAAATCCCCTAGGGTTTGAATTCTTGTAATTTGATTAGGGTTTCCTCCAGTTGCTTAATGATTAAGAAAAGGATTTTCTAATCATATCAGGAGTTGCCCCTTATCCAAATCAGTATTTGGATTAGGACTCTTCTTAATTCTATCTGCAGATTAGATAAGCTTTTGGGCTCATCCTAATCTCAGATTCGCCCCTTAACAATGACTGATCAAATCAGCCCAGTTTGAAATGGGCTTTAGACCCAATAAGGTTATGTGCTCAAAAGTCTTCCAAACTGCTGCCCATTTGGGCTTTTTTGTATGGCGTGGGACCCAAGCATTGATCTACACACCAGCCACATGGGTTCGGCCCAGCCTTTGTTACAAATCCTGGCCGAATTCACTAAAGAGCCCAGTGAACCCCTTGAGCCCATCACATGGACCCTATGGGCCCAACACTTACACTATGTGGTCCCTGGGCCAAGCCAGCTTAGAAAAGCCCAGGGACTGTGGGTAAGTGCAAGATTAGCCCATCAGGTGTTATCCCAAATGGCCTTACACTTAACCTCTCAGCCCATAATGATCAAGCATTGCCCGACAAGAGAGGACCTCTCCCTCGGCTGCAAAGAACAATACTACACTCTCCACTTACATGGATCCCGGGAATTTAAACCATTTGCAAACAATTTTGAAACCATACTTAAATATATATCATATATATAAATTTTGCAAAACAAAATTCCAACGATTGAAATCAACTGTCGGCATTTGGTTTCCATCAGAGAGAGTGCATCCCCGGTCATTACCTTTGTCCAACAAAGGGGCTGATCCCGTCACTATGATCACCCACTCAGATGAATTCTTAGACTGTCCCAACATACCCAAGTTTTGACCCCCACTAAGGATCTCACTGATTGGCATGTCAAAGACAGCCCAATCCGACACCTAGTGCAATACCATAATCGGGTTTAGAGGTCAAGTGTAACTTTCCAGTTTTGCCTATCAATCTCTAAGGTCCAGGGCAATACTGGAAATCTGGTTCGGTTCAATGGTTCAAGTAATCCTACACTACATGTGCCTTGGGTCTCACCCTGGCGGTTGAGACAAGCCACCCCAACAGTTGGCAGCACACCAGTGTTAGCCTTGGCAGGATAAATCTCCCCAGACTTATCCAACGGCTGTGAACATTTAAAACCAACACAAGTCTCATTAAGTGTCCAGTTTTAGGGTCTTACACAGAAGTATACCACACAACATAAATCAAACATGTACTTCATTTATTTACATTAAATATCAAATTTACATCAAAACTGATTGAAGCTAAGGGCATACAAAAACTGTCCAGTAGCTCCCACTTGCACTTTGGTTTAATCTGGTACAATCCGGAGTCCCATACTTTCCACGTGTTTCTCAAACACCTTCTGTGTGAGTGGCTTATTTAATGAGTCTGCCACATTATCCGCTAATGCTACCTTCTGAATTAGGACGTCCCCTCTTCCAACGATCTCCCGCAGTACATGGTACTTCCTCTCGATGTGCTTTGACTTCGAGTGGGCCCAATGCTCCTTAGCCTGGGCAATGGCTCCATTGTTGTGCTAGACGGAACCACTCCTAATTCGTGAACGAACTTCTTCATCCACACAACTTCCTTGGCAGCTTCACTTGCGGTAATGTACTCGGCTCCGGTTGTGGAGTCAGTCGTGGACCCCCTGTTTGCTGCTTTTCCAGCAAACAGCACACGATCCTATCGTGAAAGCATACCCAGATGTAGACTTTCTATCATTTGGATCTGACTGGAAATCGACATCAGTATACCCCAGAATTTGTAGTGAACTACCCTCGAATACCAGACAAAACTCTTTTGTCCTTCGAAGGTATTTAAGTATTTTCTTTACAGTTGTCCAATGCTCCTGCCCTAGGTTGGCTTGGAACCTGCTTACAACGCTCACCGCCTGAGCAATGTCAGGGCGAGTGCACAACATGGCATACATGATGCTTCCTACGGCTGAGGCATAGGGAACGTCTTTCATGCCCTCAATCTCCTCAGAAGTCTTGGGAGACATCTTCTTGGAGAGAGTGACTCCGTGCCTAAAAGGAATGTTTCCTTTCTTGGAGTTCTCCATGCTGTACCTTTTGACAATTTTGTCAATATAAACAGCCTGGGATAATCCAATTGTCTGCTTCGATCTATCTCTATAGAGTCAAAGACCCAGTATAAAAGAAGCATCTCCAAGATCTTTCACGGAGAACTGCTGCGAAAGTCATACCTTGACCGAAGTCAACATTCCTACATCATTCCTAATGAGAAGGATATCATCCACATATAACACCAAAAAGGTGACCTTATCTCCACTGGACTTCCTATAAATACAGGGCTCATCCGGATTCTACTCAAACTCAAACGATTTGACGGTAGAGTCAAAACGGATGTTCTAACTCCTAGAAGCCTGCTTAAGTCCATATATGGATCTTTTAAGTTTACATACCATGTGTTCCTGACTAGCAGCAATGAAGCCTTGCGGCTGTTGCATGTAGATATCTTCACTAAGATCTCCATTCAGGAACGCGGTTTTGACATCCATTTTCCAAATTTCGTAGTCATGGTATGCTGCTACAGCTAGCAGGATCCTAATGGATTTAAGCATGGCCACG